>NW_025422979.1:0-33353 GCF_020497125.1 Mauremys mutica
GGTTGCATTCGCACAGACGCTGTGGCTGTTTGCAAGAACAAACCTGAGCTCTTCGACCACACAAAATGCAGGCGTCCACCACTTACGCGAAAGGAGTAATGCCTCTGGCTGTAGTAACAATGGCTGGAGCCAGCCAATAGGAAAGTCATGATCAGGTGCACTTGGTCAGCATGTTAGATGTCAGATAGGTGGCATGGGGCATGAGTCAGCCGGGTATTGGTTCCAATTAGTTTACAGTCATGAGATTCAGAGATCATCTGGGAGCTGCAAAATCAACACATGTGTTGCTCCTCTGAGTTACCTAGTGAAAGGGGCAGGGAGCAGATGGGTCCTCCATGTTCTCCAACATTGGAGCAAGAGATCTGATTGCCCTGGGAAATTATCCGGTTACTTCAAAGCTCCTTTTTCTCCAGCGTGATTTCCAAACTTTACACTTTCTTTAATTTTTCCTTTTATAGGAGAGTTATCCACTGACCATCATCACCTATGTGGGACTGACCCTCTCCCTTCTCTGCCTCTTCCTTGCCATCCTCACCTTCCTCCTGTGCCGCTCCATCCGCAACATCAGCACCTCCCTCCACCTGCAGCTCTGCCTCTGCCTCTTCCTGGCCGACCTGCTCTTCCTCACCACAGTGAACAGTGTCA
Source organism: Mauremys mutica (assembly GCF_020497125.1). Classification (NCBI taxonomy): domain Eukaryota; kingdom Metazoa; phylum Chordata; order Testudines; family Geoemydidae; genus Mauremys; species Mauremys mutica. The sequence continues at coordinate 646 of NW_025422979.1, forward strand.
CCAATGAGGTAAAGAAATCATGCAAAATTCATGCCCCTTTTATGTATCCTGTCTATTTCGATCATAAACTCTCCAGGGCAGGGACTGTCTTCTAAGGTAGGTCTCCATGCAGCTGGGGCGGGGGTGCCTCCCAGAGTGCTCAGACACATGCTAGCTTTGATTGAGCTAACACACTCAAAATAACAATGTGGCCTCAGCAGCTTGGGCCAGCTGCCTGAGTAAGTACCCAGAGGTTTGGTCATGATTGTAGGTGGGCGGCTAGCCTGGACTGCTTCCTGGGGACTCATGCTCCCAGCTGCAGTGTAGACACACTCTTACTGTGTATTTGTACAGCGCTGAGCACGACGGGTCCTTGAACTTGTTTGGGGCCCCTAAGTGCTCCTGTAATGAAATAACAAGGGGAATGGGGCACATACGGAGCCCTTGGTATGGGGGGGAGAGGAAGCAAGGGGGGGGCCACACAGAGATGCTACCAAGGGATGATGAATGCAGGACAATGGTATGTTCCCGCCAACCCCCACCCAGGGGTGAGCTGGAGCCGGTTCGCACCGGTTCGCGCGAACCCGTTGTTAAATTTAGAAGCGGTTTTAGAACCGCTTGTTAACTAGCTTCCCTGCGAGGGAAGCTTTGATGGGCTCTGCCTGGGAAGCCTGTAATTCCTCCTCCCGGCCGCCGGGGGGCGCTGCGCGGCGCTGCGAGAGCCATGTGAGCTGCCTCCTGGCCCTGTTGCTGCTCCTGCTCTTTGGAGCTCTGGCCCTGGGGCTCCTGCTGCTGCTGCCTGGTGAGTCCCCGGCTGCGTCCTGCTGCTCCCGGCCCCTCCCCCCCCGGGTGAGTATCTGCGCCCCTCCCCCACCTTCCCCGCCCCCAGCCAGCCCCTCCCCCCAGCCAGCCCCAGCCCCACCCTCTGCCCCCAGCCACCCCCAGCCAGCCCCTGCCCACAGCCAGCCCCTGCCCACAGCCAGCCCCTGCCCACAGCCACCCTCTGCCTGCAGCCAGCCTCTGCCCGCAGCCAGCCCCTGCCCCCAGCCAGCCCCTGCCCACAGACACCCTCTGCCTGCAGCCAGCCTCTGCCTGCAGCCCCTACCACAGCCACCCCCTGCCTGCAGCCAGCCTCTGCCCACAGCCGCCCGCAGCCACCCCCTGCCCACAGCCACCCGCAGCCCGCCCGTCTGCATCACCTGCCCACAGCCAGCCCGTGTCACTCCCTGCCTCCAGCTAGCCCTGCCCCACGCCCCTATCTGCAGCCAGCCCCACATCCACTGGTGCCCTGCAGTTCCCAGGGCAGTAACCCTGCACACCTGCTTTAATGACGGGGGGGGGGGGCAGGGAGCAGCTGGGACCCACACATGTGCACACCCTAGAGTGACCAGACAGCAAGTGTGAAAAATTGGGACGGGGGTGAGGGGTAATAGGAGCCTATATAAGAAAAAGACCCCAAAATTGAGACTGTCCCTGATCACCACCCACACATGTGAAACGGAGCTCATTTCTAGTTCAGCCCCATCTTTTTAAAAAAGAACTTTAGGTAGGGTTAAAATACATCTGTATTTTCCTGGACATGTCAGGCTTTTCGGTTCTTAATCACCTCCTGGGAAAATATGGACGTATGGTAACCCTATTGGTACAAAAAATACATGCTGTCGCACATCCCTTAAATCAGAACTTTTTATAGGGAACCCGTTGTTAAATCAGAACTTTTTATAGGGAACCCGTTGTTAAGATTTTGGCAGCTCATCACTGCCCCCACCCCACCACTGTCATCTCTCCTGGCATGAGTCCAGGCATGTGGGGATTTGCAGGGAGTCCTTGAGGAAGAGGAGAATGGGAGGATGGCACAGAGAGCTTGTGGAGGGAGGGGTGGAGGATGCATTCAGACTGCAAGCTACAACCTGTGTGATGCACTAATAATCAAGGTGGATTGCTTTTGCCGTTGGGCCCCTTCACATGCCTGGTATCACAATGCCCAGAATAAATTCAGTGGTCCGGATTCTGAACTTTCTTACACTGCTTTGACACCACTGGCCTCAATGGAGGTACCCCAGATTTACACCAGCATCAGTAAAATGAGAATTGGGCTCCAGAGTTTAATCATCATAGAATATCAGGGTAGGAAGGGACCTCAGGAGGTCATCTAGTCCAACCCCCGCTCAAAGCAGGAGAAATCCCAAGATAGTTTTTTTTTTGTTACCCCAGTTCCTGAAATGGAACCCTCAAGGATTGAATTCCCAACCCGGGGTTTAGCAGGCCAATGCTCAAACCACTGAGCTATCCCTCCCCAAGAATGGTTGTTTGGAGTGGACACATCAAATAACTAACGCTTCCCCTAGCTCCGCGAGCTAGATGTTCTCAGTCCCTGAGCTCTCTGTCTCCACCAGGTGGTGTGTGCTGTCATTGCTGGCCTTCTACACTATCTCTTCCTGGCCTGCTTCAGCTGGATGTTACTAGAGGGGCTGCACCTCTTCCTCACCGTCAGGAACCTGAAGGTCGTGAATTACACCAGTGCCAGCCAGTTCAAGAAGAGATTCATGTACCCGTTTGGCTATGGATTCCCAGCCCTGGTGGTGGCTATTTCTGCAGCGGTGAATCCTGGTGGCTACGGAACTTCCAAACAGTACGTGCAGCACCCATCCCAGAGGGAAAACAGATATCTCATTACCCACTCAACTCATTGGCTGAATTACAGAGAGACAGTATATTCGACGATCCCCGTTTCTTCATGTTTCACACAATGCACAGTGAACCTGGGGAACTCCTTTCCAGAGGATATTGTGAAGGCCAAGACTATAACAGGGTTCAGAAAAAAACTAGATAAATTCATGGAGGGTAGGTCTATTGATGGCTATTAGATGGGCAGGGATGGTGTCCCTAGTCTCTGTTTGCCAGAAGCTGGGAATGGGCGACGGGATGGATCAGTTGATGATTCCCTGTTCTGTTCATTCCTTCTGGGGCACCTGGCACTGGCCACTGCCGGAAGACAGGATACTGGGCTAGATGGACCTTTGGTCTGACCCATTATGACCATTCTTATGTTCTTATAAGACTAGTTTCTGCAAGCTACATCCATGAGACTGTCATAAAGGGAAGCAGGCAGCGTTCGCCCTGCATCTTCCACCCCACCCAGAGATCAACTCCGACAACCAAAAGGAGAGAATTCACTTCATTTTAATGCCAGGGATAATTTGTTACCCTTTTTCCTTCTTGCCTTTTAGCTGCTGGCTCACAATAGAGGGAGGCTTCATCTGGAGTTTCCTTGGACCGGTCTGCCTTATTATTGTGGTGAGTATATTTAGGATGAATTATGTTTATGCCGCAGGGAAAGGTGTTTGAAAGTGAGATGAGTCAGACATTGGGATGTTTGCTTAAGGAGTGAGTTGTGGCCTAGCTACCGTGGATTTACTCCCTGGAAAGTGATAAGGTAACAGTGGCACCTTCTTTAGTTGTATGACAGTAAAATCATAAATAATTAATAAATCACACACAATTTGTTTCCAATGGAGTGTAACGAATTGATACCAAATGCTGGGATTTGTCAGAGTTCAGCACCTCCTTAGCTCCCAAGTTATACAGCAGAGAAGATGGAAATGTCTGGGCTGGGTGTTATGAATGAAACCAGAGCTTCAGCTATGGCAGGTGTGAAACCGGACAGCTGGAGGAACATGGACAAGAGGGCAGCTGAGAGAATCTTTCTATGATCCAACAATACGTAGAGAGGGAAAGTTTATGGAACGTAACACAGAGGACAGACAGAGCAGCTGAGAAGAGAGAGGGATGGCGGAGCCTTATCTGTGCCCAAAGTGATGTCTTGTGGTGCAGGAAGGATTCAGATGACAATCGCAGCTAGAGGCTCCCATCCGGGATCAAAGTACCATTGTGCTAGGCACTGTGAAGCCATGAAGAATTTTAGCAAGATTCAAAAAGATTTGGGCATTTATATGGGGAGCAAGAATAAGATCCAGAGTTGTTCTAATCAGGGCTAAGAAAAGTTCTGGAAGGGATATTAAACCCCAGGCTTCAGGATTTAAATCAAGCTCTAGCTACCAAGACCAAGGGGAGAACTAATATAGGGGGAGCTTATCCCTGCCTCTGAAGCACTTGGTACTGGCCACGGTCAGAGGCAGAATACTGGACTACATGGACCTGGGGTCTGATCCACTCGAGTTGTTGTGTTGTTTCCACAGATGAATTTAACATTTTTTATCACAACCCTCTGGATCCTGAGAGACAAAATCTCCTCCCTCAATGCAGATGTCTCCACCCTCAAAAACACAAGGTAGGAAAGTGCTAAACCTGCCTGAGAGGTCCAGTTAGTCTTCTGCAGGGGGGGTGTTTGATACAGGCACCCTTGGCTCAATTAAACTGAGGAAATTCCAGCGTGATGCAGACTTGGTATCAGAAAATCATGGAGAACAGAACACTGAATACCTGGTCCTGCAAGCAGCTGAGACCCTTTGTGGGTATTCACCCACGAAAGCTCATGGTCCAATACTTCTGTTAGTCTATAAGGTGCCACGGGACTCTTTGTCGCTTTTTACAGATCCAGACTAACACGGCTACCCCTCTGATACTTGACTTTTTCTAGTGTTTTGTTCAGCCTAGTTTGATGCCTTTTGCTATGCACAACTGAGACAGCATGAGGAAAACTGCACAGTGATTTCTTGGTATCTAATTGCGAAATCTGTGTTTTCTGGAAGAGCTGGACATGTGGCCATGGTCGCTGGGATTTATAATTCACAATGGTGAGAAGAGACCCAATTTGAGGAGGGCAGGCACAGCAATAAAAACACTTGCACTTAGCAAAGACCTTCTGTAACTGTCAATGTTTTATTGTCTCAATGACTAGTCTAAATAAAGCAATTTAAACCAGTAGGACAGTATAACAATGTGAGCGCGACCAGTCCCATTACCTGTATATGCTACTTTATTTTGGGGGAGAGCTTTAAGGAGTGAGACAGATTTTGATTTGTCTTTGGCATGCCGATGGAGAATTTTAATGGCTGTTCCTGAGACTAGATGTTTTATAGGCCCTTGTATTTTTTATGCATATATAAACCATATTTTTTAAACCATATTTTAAGGTTTTTACCTTTATATTGTTAGGGTGCTCTTATTCTACAGGTTAGTATATTAACTTTGCTAAGCTCATTAACATATGTTAATTGGATTACTGTGGTTACCTGTGGTTAGGCATTTGCTGATGTCCTCCTTTAAAAATACTTTAAACTGGTAGTAACTGTCTTTTTGCAATTACCCATCAGCAGTTTGCATCACGTGATTATTACAAAACAAGAAACAAAAAGCCTTTTAACATTTTGTGACTTATGATAACTGTTAGTTTACTGACTTATGCTAACATACTGAGCAGCTACGTCTACTTAGGCTGTAAGGCCTTGCACTCATGCTAACTGCTTAAGCTATTTTATAGGTGTCAGTCAACAGGTATTTTGTGTTTTTGCTACTCATTCCTTAGCCCTTTGCCCTTTATTCTTACTATGTCACTATTATTACTGCGCGGTTATATACTCACTGCCCGCGCTACAAAACGGATGTGAGGGGAAAGAGGGAAATGGATGTGGTCAGTGTTACACCACAGGCCAGTGACAAAGCTGGGAACATAACACCGCTTCAAGTCAGACGTTACAATGCTGGGTGCTATACAAATATCTATACATGAATTAATCTTAGGTAAAATCTGTAACTCTGCTGAAACCAAGGAAGTTACACCAAGGCTGAATCTGCCTGGTATGGCTATGCATAGGCTGCTTTTGCTGTCAGCTGACTTTAGTATCTGGTTCCGTCAGTCTGCATTGTACTCTCACATGCTACAGCAACGGGCATACAACAAACCCTTCAATCATTTAGTGACCTATTCCATATCATGAGTGCGGTGTAAGGACTAATGGACCAAATCTTTAATGGCAAGCCATGGTTTCTAGCAAATGTGGTGTTCTCCTTGCAGGACTTTATTATTGCGGTTTCCAAGTCAATCGGAATGGGAGAGAAAGGATGGTTCAGTGCTTCGGGTACTGGTCTGGGCTGTGGGAGACCTGGGTTCAACTCCCTGTTCCGACACAGCCTTCCTATGTGACCTTGGGCAAGTTGCTTAAACTCTCTATGCCTTGATTCTTCATCTGGAAAATGGGGATAAGGGCACTGTCCTACCTCACTGAATGGTTCTGAAGGTAAATAGCTGTAAGATGCTCTGATACTTCATGAAGGACCAGGAATAAAAAGAGGGGAGAAATACCTACCTGGAATTAGAGAACAGGTGTAAAACCTTCACTGGCCCAGCTCATTGAAATGACAGCTACCCCCAGATGTGTGGTACTGATGGCCAGAGCCTGCTTGCAGCAAAATCAGGAAATGAACAAGATGCAGAAGGGCTGGCAAACTGGGGCCTGGTCCAAATTCAGTGAAGTCAATGGCAGTCTCTCTCTGTGCTTTGGAGCAGGCCCATAGAGCGTGAAGGGGACGGTGTAAAAGCCATTCTCATCTGGTTGGCATAGGGCCTGTTTGTAGAATCGCTGTCTAGAAGCATTGGTCCCTAGGGGAATTTTGCATAGTTGCTACTTGGAGGGCGTAAGCCATCCTGCGCACAGAGCCCACTGACTTAGTCTCTCTGCATAGGGTTGTAATGGGCTCTCTCCATCTGCTTTACTCCAGGTTACTGACATTTAAAGCCATCGCCCAGCTTTTCATTCTGGGCTGCACTTGGAGTCTTGGTCTGTTGCAAACAAAAGCGGCAGCCATGGTCATGGCGTATTTATTCACCATCATCAACAGCCTGCAGGGAGCCTTCATCTTCCTGGTGCATTGTCTCCTCAATCAGCAGGTAAAGCCAATGCCTTGTTACCTGTTCAGCTCCATTAATGTCCAGCCAGCAGAGCTTCTTTGTTCACATTTGTCTTGGTTTCACTCTTTTCTGGTGTTGTGTGCCTGTTGCTCCTTTCCCTATTTTGAGATTCAGCCGTTCTCCTCCAATCTCTTGTCTCCTGCAGCTTATATTGTGCTGTTTTCATAGAGTCACAGATTTTTTTAAGGCCAGGAGTGACCATGTCTACACCCAGTGGTTTCCCCAGGAATTGAAATTAGGGGGGGTGTTTGAATTTACAAAGGGGGGTGTGTCAGGGCCAATGAGGGGTGAGACTATGAGGGTAAAGGTGGGCTGTATGGCACCATAGTAAAAACTGAAAAATGTTTCATGATCATTTTATTAGATTTAACTCATGTTTTAAAATCAGACAAATTAAAGTTGGCTACTCAAGCCTTCTATGAAGCACTATGTCTACATCCTTCTTGGTTTCTTGTTATAATTTTGCACAACTCTGTTAATGAATTGCTTGAATGCAGTGCGTTCATCTTCAGTGGATTCTCGTGTGTCTGGTACTTCCATTCCTTCAATTGATATGCTCATTAGTTCATTCAGATGATCAGGCAGAAGGCGACTTCTTTCAGAACACAAAATTCTATTTAGTGATGAAAAAGAACGCTCAACTGTAGCTGTTGTGACTGGGAGTAGCAAGAGATGAATTCCTACTTCTTTCATCCCAGGAAACAGAACACAAAGATCAGATCGAGCCACTAGTGATGATAAAAAAGAAGTTGAAGTCAAATCTTCATTCATTCGTCGTATGATATTCCATTCTGTATTCAAATGCTCTATTCTTTCCTGATCACATGGCAGCCCCATTGCTGGTAGTGCCTGACTCCACTCAACTGTTGGTGTTTTACAGGACAGGCATCTGTAAAAGCTACGTAGAGGTTGAGTAGAATCTAGAAGTCGCTGTTGTAGATTTTTAAGAATCAAGTCTGTGTACTTTTTCAGTTGTCTTAACAAACACTTCTTGTCATCTTCACTTAAGGATTCAATATAAATGCCTTCATTAGTCAACTTCTGGACTGAAGTCTTTGCTTCTTCCAGTACTTTTTCAGTGGATAAGTCTCTGTGATCCAAATGTAGCTTCTATTGCTGGACAAAGATCTACTACTGTTGTAGCAGATGCCTGGATGGCGTTGTTTAATGACCCAAGTGGTTTCAACAATAGACTTACAAGAGAGAGAATGGCAATAGTCTTCTCTGAACGTAGTAGCAAAAGAAATCCACCAGCCTCACTACTTAGATCCATCCCATCTTGGAAGATACTTTCCAAAGCCAGTAATAATGGCTGAAGCAATTTTAAGACAACAGCCAAGGATCGCTCATGAGAAAGCCAGCGGATTTTCCCAGGTTGGACTAATTTGAACTTCAGTCCAAGTGTATCTTCTATATTTTCCAAGATATTCAGTCTTTTTGGACTCTTGCTGAAAAAAGAATATAATGAAGACACTAAATTTATAGCTTTTTTAATGTCTTTTGAAGATTCTGCAGCTCGTACTAGTGCTAGTTGAAGTAGATGGCCTCTTCAGTGTGTATAGGAGAGATTAGGGTTGCACTTTTCTCTGAGCAAAGCTTGTACTCCACCATGTCTTCCAGAGAAGTTTGCAGCTCCATCAAATGCACAAGCAGCCATCTGTTTGGGGTCCAATTGACAAGCATCTAACTCTTCCAAGATGTGGGTTGTCACAGATACAGCCGATGTGTCTTCTATAACTTGAACATCTAGAAATGCATCTACTGGCCTACCCCTGACATCAAGATAATGCACACAATGACTCAATACTTGATGCCCATTTGCATCGGTGCATTCATCAGCCATGTATGCAAATTTTTTGAATGTGGTGAGAGAGTTCTTCACTTTTTCAACTGTTGAGTCTTTCACTGTTGCACCGCATGCTTCTAGCCAGTCAGTTGAGTTTCTTGCAGAAAGATAGTGAGCATTTGCTGGTCTTGTTCGGAACCAGTGTTCCACGTCAGGATGAACAAGTGACAATACACTTAACATTGGCCTCCAGTTTGTAGTGTGTGGTATCTCTTGCTTAAATAGAAAGTAGGATGTCACAGCCATGTTTGTTCGCATAAACTGTGTTGTGTCTCCAGCATTCTTAACAGCCTCATTAAGTACTTCTAAAATTGGCTTTGAAAGTGGGCTTATAAGGCTTTCTGCATGTTGATGCATGCCAGAGGCCTGGTGTTTTGCAGCCTTTTCACGTAGTTTGTCAGCATTGGCTTTGCTGATCGGTTTGACAAACGAAGCTCCTCCACTTTTACCAATTGTAGCATTGGGAAGATTTCCTTCTTTGTAAGCTTTTTTGCAAGAGGTGCACCAGTAGCCATCTGTTGTAACTTCAATAAATGGGAACAGTTTGACCGACAAAGATCGGGAACTGCCTTTAGGTTTTGGAGACACTGTTTCTTCAAAACCTACAGGTAGCTGTATTTGTGCTTCAGGCTGGTCGGATGTAGATATACCACTTGAACCTTCAGATGACATGTTGATATATTCTTGGTTCTTGATGTATTCTTCACCTTGGTTAGTTTTTGAGGCCTTTGAGTGGAAAAATTGTTGTATTGTTTTTTGTCTTTTCATTTTCACTTTGACCTGCAACATATAAAAGAGATATGAATAAAGTAAATGTTTTGTTAGAATAATGCAAATTTAACATAAGGAAAATGCAAGTTACACCAAAACACATAACAGATCTAGATTTCTAAAAAAAATATAATTAAAAAAAAATGTCTTTAATTTAAATTGACTTTTGAAAAGTAAGCCGTCATGGGATAAGAGGGCAGTCCTCTCATGGATCAGTCACTGGTTAAAAGATGGGAAACAAAGGGTAGGAATAAATTATCAGTTTTCAGAATGGAGAGAGATAAATAGTGGTATCCTTGAGGGGTCAGTACTGAGACCAGTACTATTCAACATATTAATCTGGAAAAAAGGATAAACAGTGAGGTGGCAAAATTTGCAGATGATACAAAACTATTCACGATAGTTAAGTCCGAGAATAGTTACAAAGGGATCTCACAAAACTGGGTGACTGGGCAACAAAATGGCAAATGAAATTTAGTGTCGATAAATGCAAAGTAATGCACATTGGAAAACAATCTCAACTATACATATAAGATGATGGCATCTGAATTAGCTGTTACCACTCAAGAAAGAGATCTTGGAGTCATTGTGGACAGTTCTCTGAAATCATATTGCCTCTATATAAATCTAGGGTACTTGCACGCCTTGAATAGTGTGTGCAGATCTGGTCACCCATCCTAAAAATATATATATTGGAATTGGAAAAGGTACAGAGATGGGCAACTAAAATGATCAGGGGTATGAAACAGGAGGAGAGATTAAAATGACTGGGAATTTTCAGCTTAGAAAAGAGATGACAAAGGGGGATATGACAGAGATCTATAAAATCTTGACTGGTGTGAAGAAAGTGAATAAGGAAATGTTATTTAATCCTTCACATAACACAAGAACTAGCAGTCACCCAATGAAATTAATAGGCAGCAGGTTTTAAAAAACCAAAAGGAAGTACTTTTTCACACAACATAAAGTCAACCCAGGGAACTCTTTGCCAGGGGATGGTGTGAAGACCAAAACTATAACAGGATTAAAAAAAGAACTAGATAAATTCCTGGAGAATAGGTCCATCAGTGGCTATTAGCCAGGATGGGGAGGGATGCAACACCATGCTCTGAGTGTCCCTAGCCTGTTTGCCAGAAGCTGGGAATGGGCAACAGGGGATGGTCGCTTGATGAGTACTTGTTCTGTTCATTCCCTCTGAAGCACCTGGCCTTGACCACTGTTGTAAGGCAGGGTACTGGACTACATGGACCATTGGTCTGACCCAGTATGACCATTCTTATGTAAAAATTAATTATAATAATAAAAATGTTTAGTACAGAAACTCCCCAACATAATGACCTCTCAAGATAGCAACAATGTGAGATAACAACCTTGGCAAATAATACATTTAAAAAATCTTGGCCTACTAGGAAACATATTTATATATGTAACTTTAGCGCCCTCGTGGCCAAGATGGAGATTGCTCTGTGGGCAGCTCTGGCCAAGAGACAGCGCGCGCAGGAACGCAGCAGGAGAAATCCCTTCCACTCCAGGGGCACCTGTTCCAAACCCCCCAGAGTGAACACACCCACCCACAGGAAAAGTACAATGGATATAACAAAGGAAGATATTTATTTACAGAGGGCTGAGAGGAGAAAAACAACAAGGGGAAATATAGAGGGAGCAGTAAAACAGGGCTGCATTCAAACCAAAACCCCACGGGCCCAGTGGTAGCACAGTCTGGAAGGGCAGACACTGAGCAATGCGTCTGCACACACAGTCCAGGAGGCCTGAGCAAAGTTCCAGTCTGGTGGTGAGTTTTGGGTGCTCCTGGTCTTTTTTGGCGCCAGTGAACTCTCCCCAGCAAATCCCTCTGGTGCCTCTTCTGCCGCTCTGTGCAAAGCCCCACAGAGCGACCACCTCCCCACTTAACTAGCTACAACCTCCCTCCTTGTTCCCAATGCAGAGTTACAAGCCCCAGTACTTACAGCCCCACGCAGCTCTGGGCAGCCGTGATACTGGGTCCAGCTCTGGCCTGTCCTTCTCGGGCGATTCCTCTGTGGCACAGTGCTCCTCCTGGCTCCTGTCCTGGGCTGTCTCCGATCGGGCCTGTCCTCCTCAGGCAGGTTCTCTCTCTGCTTCCTTCTCCAGGGCCAGCCATGCTCCTTCTCCCTGGAGCTCCAGCCTTGCTCCCTGGAGTTTCCATCCTTTTTTTTACTCCCCCCCCCCCCCCCCGGGAAAAAGATTTAAAGGGGCCATGCTCTCTAAACCCCAAAGGGGTTACATATAAGTTTCCATTCCCAGTCACAAATCAACATTCAGGAGCAAAGTCGCTAAAATATAGTCCAAAAAACAAATGTTTATTTAACATGCCCCTCACTTGTCCCTCCACCACACTCCACTCACTGGTGTTGTCCTTGGTCAGTGGAGAGTAGACTCAGAGTTCAGAGGTGCTTTCACGTGAGTACACCTTCCAGGTGGGGGACAAGAAGGCACCTTACTTGTTCCTCCAGCTGCCCACTGTTCGCTCTGGCCACAGCTGTTCCTTGTGCCACCGTTCACTCAACCGCTCTGTTGCCAATGGCCCTGCCCACCTTCTGCTGCCACCTGCCACTGTGACCTCTGCGAGTTGGTCTCTTAAGGTTCCACCAGCTCTCTGTGGTTTCAGCTGAGCTCTCAGTGGGGGAACCTCGCTGCTAGTGCAGTCTGGGCTGTTTCTTACACAAAAACACTGTACCCACAGGAACACTGTCCCTACACCAGGACTAAGCACTTAGACCTGATTGTCAGTGATTTCAGCTGCAGTGGTCACTTAACAGAACAAAAGACTATCTACTGGAGCCTAATCAGCTCTGTCTTTAAACAGTGATGGACAGATCCCCACCCTCTCTCTTGATGCCTTCAAATCATCACAGGCTAAGTACAGTTCTACTGCCCTTTACTCATACAATAAGAACAACATTTCATCCCTCTTCCCCCCACATTCAAGTGGTTTGTAACCCAACCCCAGCCAAAATCTATCACTTGGACAACACAGCTCTGTTTGCTGGATGCCTAGGTAGATTAGGTGTGAATGTAACTATAATCTGGCCCTGAAGCCTTAGCCCCCAGCTCATCACTAGCTGTCAGGGAGAGCTCATTTAGACTTTGCTTACAAATCATCATTTGAAATTATTAGGTTGGCCAACATCACCGAAATGAATGCACTGACATACAAAAACAGCTATATAAGGAAGCAAGGAAGCTAGTCTATGTTCATACTTTTCAAATCTATTATACTTTTTCAGATACACATATTTTATCATACACTATATAAGCTTTTAAAGTGTGTATTAATGTTTCGGTTTAAATTCAGATTTCCAAACAGTCACTAAATTGGTATGTAACTAGCTCACAAAACTAGGGGGGGGGGTTGGGAAAATTCAGGGGGGTGTAGGGAAATCACTGACGGAACCACTGGATTCCCTGACATCTCCAGTTCGCTACCAGGCAGTTCTTGCCATTGGACATCTGGGGTAGGCTATTTTCTGCCATATTTCCTGGCACTGTGATGCCTTCTTATTTGTTAATTCATGAAAGTCAGGTTGGGAGCAGTCTAATGCCTGCAGGGTTTGGCTCACCAGGGCCGCCCGGGGGGAGCAAATGGGGCAATTTGCCCCAGGTCCCGGGCCCTGCAGGGGCCCCCACGAGAGTTTTTTCAGGGCCCCTGGAGTGGGGTCCTTCACTCCGGGGGTCCTGGAAAACTCTCACGGGGGCCCAGTCTTCGGCAGCAATTCGACGGCGGGGGAAACTTTCGCCCCGGGACCCACCGCCGAAGTGCTGGGCCTTCGGCGGCAATTCCCCGTGCCGAAGACCCCAGGCCCCCTGAATCCTCTGGGTGGCCCTGTGGCTCACATGCTGCTCACCAGCAGGACTTCAGTTCTTAAGGATTTGAATGTGTCCATTTGGGGGTTTGTGCTCGAAAGACACAAGATTGGAGGTTGTGGAGCATGCAGTACAATGGAGCAGAGTTCAGATGGGGAGGGAGGTGTCTGGCTAGCTGGCAGGGGGGAGAAAGCTTGTGGGTTTCTCTAAAAGGAGATGTGAAGTTTTAGCTTTACTTCTAGAGGAGCCAATACTTAATAGAGGTGCAAAGTGAAGGGTTGTTTGCACTTGGGGTTCGAGATTGGGACAATCTCTAGTCATTGGACCCATTTCTTTTACTTGGAGGTGGTACTGAGTCTAATACATGACTTTTCTCTCTATCTTTCTTCTGCCAGCAAGCTCAAACCATCTCTGACCGTGGAGGAAAACCGTGAGCTCCTTGGTCAGTGCTTCAAAAGTTTATTTCCCCTTCCTCCCTTGGAGAAGATGAAAGAGGAAGACGGGACAGCAAAGGATGCTCTGCATATACAAGTACGTGACAACAATTCTCCTCCGGCACCATCCACTGTATTTCTGCCCAGCAGGCACTGGGTGATGGCAGTCACACATGGCCTCTCTGGCAAGGTTATGGTTAGCTTTCCCCAGCCCACACACACAAATGATCTGTGCTGAGCCTCACTCCTTCTTTTCTGGTTTCAGTCACTCTACATGAGGTCCTTGGAAGCCCTTGGCAAGCTAGTGGTTGTTATATAGAATCATAGAATCATAGAATCATAGATTATTATTATTCTAACTCAGTTGCCATAGTAACAAAACCATGACAACCAAAAACACAACAGTGGAGACTTTGCTGGAGGAAGAACCAACCGCAGACTGGTTCCAGGAAATGTCTGATGTGAGGAGACCATTGAACCGTGGTGGAGATTGTTTCTTGTGTTACAGCAGGGAAGAGTCAGAGATTTAGGGGGTCAAGCTTCAGTTGTGGAGGAATTTTCAACAATGGAGTGAATTTTAGGGAGAAAGCACCCAATTCTTCCTGGGATAAGTGGGCATGTGCCCCACTGAAATCCACGGAAGCTATGCCATTTTATGCCAGGGCTGGATTGGGACCAAGTTCTTACAATGTCGTTGACACTACTTGGAGCGGCAAGAAAATCACCACTGCAGTAGCCAAATCGAAGAGAACCAGTTGAAACTAATCACTTCTTCTAAGAGGAATTCATGAATATTGAGTTAAGCCCTGTGTATGGAAACTCATTCAGAGGAAACTTCCTGTTCCTCAGACATGAACAGAATATTGTGAAGGGCTGAGGGGTGGGGAGTTTGATGCACGTTCAGTATAAAAATGAAGTTATAAAAGGAGCTGGGCTGGGGGGACTTCTCTGCTCTTATTCAAATTAATAAAAAGAAATGCTCCTCTCTGTCATTTTGCCAATCAATGTGGGAGAAGTTGCCCAGGAAATAGACCACAGCAGCAGACATCAAACAGCATGCAATGTGCTAGACAGCTCCCATCAGACAGTCTACAGCAGACATCACATACACGGGCCCAGATTCATCTCTCATGTAACTCCTTTGGCTTCAATCACCAGAGGTGAATCTGGCCCCTGGGACTTGTATATCTAAGGGGTTCTTCCATTAGACATGTAATTCCTTTGCTACATGGAGGTCAGATGCTTTGGAGAGGGATTTTAGTGACAATTAAACCTGTTTAAGAGGAACTTTTGGGAGGAATTTTCTGGTACTAACTCTGTCCATTCCCCTGCTCTACCAACAGCTCCTCAGGAAATGGTTCAGTTCGGGGAAGGAGTGGGAGAGAGAACGGGCCTTGCAGGCCAGCACCCAGCTGCAGACTGCCTATCAAGAGGTAGTTCATAGCACAGTGAGTATAGCCTTACTCTTCCTTGAGCTGACTTCCCTGCTTACATCAGATCTGACACTCAACGCGAATGCATGAAAAACTCTTCCAGGACAGCAGCTGGGATCTCAAGGTGACTAACATCCCTCTGCTTCCGTGAGTGAGAGGTTTACACAACAATGCTGTGACCACACTGCGGGCAGACTGCAAGAAGTAGAGGGAGACAATTGCCAAACTGATGGCTTATTCTATCATTAGATTCACCAAGTCGACAACAAAAGAGCTTTCACCGTAGTTAACAAGATGCCAAACACGGTCCCCTTTTTGGCATTCCAGACCTTGGCTCCCATCTAAACATCTCTGTCTTGGAAGAGGGGGGAGGGATAGCTCAGTGGTTTGAGCAGTGGCCTGCTAAACCCCAGGTTGTGAGTTCAGTATTTGAGGGGGCCATTTAGGGAACTGGGGTAAAAATCTGTCTGGGGATTGGTCATGCTTTGAGCCAGGGGTTGGACTAGATACCTCCTGAGGTCCTTTCCAACCCTGATATTCTATGTCTAATATAGTGAGGGGTTACTGGAAACCTGATTCACCATATGTGGGGTTCACTGATCATAAAGGCCCAGATGCTTATCCCCAGGTCAATGTGAATCTCAGGTCTTCCCCAAATATCACGCTGTCAGCCAATCCTTAACTAAATCTAAGATTTATTGTTAAAAGAAAGAAGAGTGAGTTACAAATGGTTAAAAGATCAATATCCAGACAAGTGACTTTCCATGTTCATAGTTCAGGATCAGAACAGTGATGGAATAAACTGCTGGTTTGTAAAAGTCTCTCTGGAATCATCCCAACAGATCAGAATCCAAAGGCAGCTTAGATGTAAAGTCTGTTAGTTTTTCCAGGCATTTTCCAGGTTCTTCCAAATGATTATTTGGAAGATCTCTGTCCTATGGCTTACACTGTCCCTGTTCAACATTTAAGCAGTCTAGAGATGATAGGATCAGGCCCGAGCCTTCTCTTTTATAGCTATTCTACCAGGCTGACAAGCCTACCTCACAGAAATTGTCACAGAAGGCCCTTCCCCCAATGCGGATGGCCTGTTGTACTTTGCTTTGAAGATAATCTTCTATTTCCTGTGCATACCCAGTAAACTAGTTACATTCATTCACATAAGGTAATTAGCCGTTCTTCCATTATAACACAGATAGTTAAGCTGAAGATAATGTAGAAATGATTGGTTTCCTGAAGTGTCTTACATCTTTGATTTTAAGGCTAACTGAACACCTTGCACACATAATTAAGGCAATTAAGCCATGAA
This sequence comes from Mauremys mutica, assembly GCF_020497125.1. Classification (NCBI taxonomy): domain Eukaryota; kingdom Metazoa; phylum Chordata; order Testudines; family Geoemydidae; genus Mauremys; species Mauremys mutica. Next base: position 17,129 of record NW_025422979.1, read on the forward strand.
AGGGAATTAGCATCTACAAGCTAATTTAGTTACATTGTGAAACTTCTAACCCGGTATAGATAACCACAGACAAATACACTTAGCATCTATTGTTCATTTTTGAATGAGTTGATGATTGCTAGTCTAATACATCTCTTTGAAATTCACATGCACGTGAACTGTCTTGACACAGTAGAAGTGCCTCTTGTTAAGTTATTATGGGTCATACACAGGTTGACTGGTCTGCCAGTGTCACAAATGCATTCTTGGTTCTTATGCTCCCAGGATGCTAAAGCTGAATTTCTATGTAATCAGCTAAGAACATAAACCATAAGAGTGGCTCTCCTGGATCCCCCAGAAGAATGGTTCATCTACCCAGTATCCTGTCTTCTGACAGTGGTGGGTGCCAGATGCATCAGAGGGAATGAACAGAACAAGGCAATTGTCAAGTGAACCATCCCCTGCTGGACAGTCCCAGCCCCGGCATCTGGCAGTCAGAGGTTTAGAGACATCCAGATCATAGGGTTGCATCCCTGACCGTGTTAGCTAGTAGCCAGAGATGGACCTATCCTCCGTGAACTCATCTCATTCTTTTTTGAACCCAGTTATACTTTTGGCCTTCACAACCTCTCCGTGGCAATGAGTACCACAGGTTGACTGCATTGTGTGAAGAAATGCTTCCTTGTTTTTGTTTTAAACCTGCTGCCTATTAATTTCATTGGGTGACCCCTTGTTCCTGTGATATGTGAAGGGCTAAATAACACTTCCTTATTGACTTTCTCTACACCAATCAAGATTTGATAGATCTCTATCATAGTCCCTCTTAGTCGTCTCTTTTCCTAGCTGAAAAGTCCCTGTCTTTTTAATCTCTCCTTATATGAGAAGTTGTCCCATATGCCTAATAATTTTTGTTACTCTTCTCTGTATTTCTTCCAGTTCTAACATATCTTTTTTGAGGTGAGATGAGCAAAACTGCATGCAGTATTCAAGGTTTGGGGGTACTGTAGATTTCTATAGTGGCATAATGATATTTACTGCCCAAGGCCGGCTCTACAGTTTTTGCCGCCCCAAGCAGCCGGCTGAAATAAAATAACTACTTGGTGTGAATTCATTTCCTGAGCTCTAGTGAAGTGACATTAATGTATTCTCCAAGTTCATCTTTAAAAATCTTGCTTGCTAATGCTCAGGAAAATTTGGAGTCTGAAAAATAAATACTAGTCCAAGGTACTGATCAGAAATGGTTAGATCATTTGCATTTATTAATTTGTTGCTGCTGGATGGATTCAGGCTGCTAAGGGTTACATTTTCACATTGCATCAGCTGAGAGAGTTGGTGCCATTTGGTATATTTTGAGAAGGTGCCCTTTATCCAAAAGGTAACAGCAGATTTCCTAGTTGTTTTTTAACTTTATGCAGAACCTGGTGACTTTTCATTTAGGCTTATGATGGAACTAATAGAGCATCAAGCTTATCTTAGCAGTGTATTTGCTTTGATGGACCTTGTAGTTTGCACTAATGCATTTTATGCCAATGTTGGCAGTTGAACACAGTGACAGCAAAAGTTAGAGTTTTTGTTATAGCACTTGATGTTAGCTATAGGAACAGCCCAATCCTGGCACTAAAAGATTAAGAGATGATAGTACAATAACTTGTGAATTTTAAATGAGATCAAAACCAGTTGCTGTCACCATTTCTTCCTGGTGTGTTCTTGCATGGAGGTCTATCCAGTGTGGAAACCTCCCCTGGACATTCCCTTCATGTTGTTTTCATTTGTGCTGTGGTAACAGTGAATGAGAAGAAGCAGACATGGAAGAGTGGCACTGGTCAGAGGTCTAACCAAGCCGCACACCTACTTTCTCATTTATTGTTCTGGTTGGATCACTACCCATGCTGGGTTTGAACATACAGTCCATATGTTCAAAGCCTCCTACGTGGATCTGTGCATTATTGTGTGAAAAGTTTTTCTCAGTCTTTTGACTTTATCCAACCAGAATCTCCTATTCAGCTCGAATTGTTTGCTGAATGTTGAGTCTCTAAAGTGCAGTTCCAGTCAGGAAAGTGACTCTGTAAAAATAGAGAATGTCAGCGTCTTTTACTGATTCTATTTCTCTTTCAGTGGCTTCTATGTCACACTTGCTCAAAACCATTTTTTTAACTTTCAGCACTGTAAGTTCATCTAGGGATCTCAGAATCAAGCCCAAGTGTGTTCTCCTTCATGTATCCTCACCAGGCAATTTTGTCAGTGAGGCATGAAGCAGACTAGAATATAGCTCACTGTCACGCAGCTGTGTTGGTTCTACAGTAAAAATGTCAGTACATGAAGCAAATGATGACTCTGAAGACCCAAGGAGAGTACCGGTGGGCCATTTTACAGAGCCATTTTTCTGAGCACAGTCCTGTTGCAAGCCTTAACTATGAACATTTGTTAGTCTTTGTAGCAATGTGCAGTGCTGCAGACATAGCAGAGTGAACACAGGGATAGTTACAATGACCAAGAAAGCTCTTAGGAAAGATTGGATTTGCAGGGCAGTGTACAGACCTTTCCTCTCTTCCCTTGTGCTCAGTTAGATTTACTAGATTAATTTGCAAATAATCCAGTTAACTTTGTTTAAAAATGTGAACTGCATCTTGAACGACAGTCAAATTACATTGCATACATTGAGAGATTCAGTCTCAAGACATCCCTAGGTTTACCACGCTGTGAGCAGCATTGCATTGAGACCTTTGAAAAGGAATTAAGAAATCAATCTCTTTCTCCACATCAGTATGATCCCGAGCTTTCGTCACGGCAGTTTGGGGTTGAGCTCTCCCGACTGACCAATGAGGAGCGAGCGGTGCCACTGGTGGTGGAGAAGCTCATAAACTACATTGAAATGCATGGATTGTACACCGAGGGCATTTACAGGAAGTCAGGCTCAACCAATAAGATAAAGGAGTTCCGACAGGGTCTTGATACAGGTAAGATGAAAAAGAGAGAGTCTCAGAGGGGGAGCAAAAGGGACAGCCGAGAACCTCTGTGAACAGGGAATTCATGTCATCTAAAGGGGGCCAGAGCAAAGGAACCGTTTTCCCTTCCCCCACCGTAGACTCTGGCTTTTGGTACCATGAAACTACAGACATTTCTCTAATACCAGCCTTCACCAAAAGTCTGCACTGTGTTAGAGCCCTCCTGTCTTGTGGAACTGTTTAATTCTTCCTTGTTTTATTCCTCCTCTTGTGCACAAGTGTGCAAAAAAGAAATTGGGAGAAAAAGCTACATTAGCCAGGCTTCATATTTATCAACATCACCTAGACTTCCAAAGTGCTTTACAAACTCTCTCTAAAGACTTTCACCCCTGGAAAACTGGCTCCTTTCACTACAAGAATTTTAACATGGTCATATTAAAAAAGTAGGTGCCAAGGTTGTGCACTGTGTGATCTGAGGTTGCTACAGTATTGATACCTGTTTTTCTATGCAGTGTTGTTGTAACTCTGCTCACTGTAGAAGAGCCTGAGACATAAGCCCTTGTATCAGAGGCCTGAGGGCTGGGCTAAAGTAGCGGTCAAAACTTTGCTGATATAAAACAAAATCAGGCTGTGAGCTAGAGGCAGGCCCTTCTCACAGAATCTGGCAAGAACAGTGCTGATATTGCAGAAACACACGTTGCTGAGTGCTAAGCACAAAACACACACACACACAGACACATTCCAGAAGGGTGGTACCAGAACACCCCATACCAAGAATGGTACAAACACATTCCCCAAAGACAACAGGAACATATTGACCCTGCCTAAAGATATGGTCAGGATGACAATATGATGGATAGAAATGTACAAGGTGGTGGGTTGTGATATCAGAGGATGTCAACTATCAGAGGAGCAATATGTAACTTGTTTGAATCTGTGTATAAAAATGTATCTTGGGGGCAGTGTCTTTATCTAGCCTAGGGAGGAACGGAAAGTCCCGCCGTTTGCTGAGCTGGTCCATTGTTATGGGTATACATGTATTAGTGCAGGATACTAGTACTGTGCTTCATCAAAATAAGCCTGGCTGGGTGCCTTCATGCCTTAATGGATCTTGTGGTCATTGGGCGGTTCGCTCGAGGTCTGCCATGTCAGTTGTCTGTGCCAGGCTGGGGTGGCACACAGAGGGAACACACACAGGCAGCCGAACATCTGACCACACCCATGATAGTGGAGAGACGGTGAGTGAGGTAATAGCTTCTGTAGGACTGACGTCTGTTGGCAAGAGACAAGCTTTCGAGCTACACAGAGCTCTTCCTCAGGACCTCTCTCACCCACAGAAGTTGTTCCAACAGCAGTGGTTAGGTCATCGCCAGTGCTAGGACTGACAGGAAAACACTGGCTTGTTTACTGGATCAAAACTGATCATTTGCTTTTTCTTTTCCACTCCCTCCACTCACTTGCCTCGGTGAACAGATATTGACAATGTGAATCTAGATGACTACAATATTCATGTCATTGCCAGTGTGTTCAAACAGTGGCTGAGAGATTTGCCCAATCCCCTCATGACCTTCGAACTCTACGAGGAATTTCTGCAAGCTATGGGTAAGGAAGGTCCATACAAATCCTATACAATCACACACAAAACCCAAGACAGGGAAGGTACAATTAGCTGCAGGTACCAAACCCAGTTTCTGCTTGCCCAGAACAAGCAGTCTTTTTTTACTTTGGTTTTATCATCACCATTGTCATGACAAGCAGCAAGCAAGTAGATTGTGTGCTTGTACGATTGTAAAGCGCCAATTGTATGGAGTGTTTGAATCCAAAAAGTCATTTTGGTGATCTGTCATCTTTTATGACGTAACTGACAAGACAGTGCTGGAGCCTCTCCCATCTGCCTCCCTCTTAGAGCCTTTTCCCACTGCCGGGGTCTTTCCTGCAACAGGGAAAGACTCCATCGGGGGTGATGACACTGCTAAAAATAGGCAGTGTAGGTGGGAGGAATGACTTTGGCATTTAGAAAGCCACGTAGGTGATGCTTAATTTGTGCCAAGGCTTGCCAGGGCTGAGCTCCGGCACATCTGCTCCAGCAGCTCTCTGCTGTTGAAGTCTTTCCTTGCAGCCTCCTTCTGCCAGAGCCTTTCACTGACGTGTAGGTAGGCACTGCAATGTGGACACAGCCTGCTTTTCACTGTGCCATGTAGCCACAGACAGCACTGTGACACAAACTAATCCCTTACACTGTTATAGTAGTCAAAGCCTTTGCCGTTCAGAGCCCTGGTACCACTGGGCTTGCTGTGTGAAAGTTAAAAAAAAAAAAAAAAAAAAAAAAAGCTTGAGCCCCGGCACCTCTTTCGTTACAAATTAAGCAGGGTGTGTAGGGTATATCCCCACAGCCTTCATGCATGTCTTTACTCACCTAAGCAGTGCCTCGCCATCTACATTGCTATTTCTGCCCGTGCTAGAGTGGTATGTAGCATATGATTTTGATGTGAGCAGAGCAGAGTGTGCAGCATAGACGTGCCCCAGGAGACATAGTTATTATTCAGCTCCCAACTCTTTTGGAATCTGTTTAAAAGAAATCAGTGTCTTATGCTCATGTTTTTTGCATAGGATACTGCTACCCGAGGGACCTGCAAAGGGGGCCTGCTTGTATAGGCAGGGAGAGGAGGGAGTTGTCATCCCTGTCTCTGTGCACTAGCCTCCTGCACAGCTCCCCTGTACTGGGCCATTCACACCACCTTCACAAGGAAAGATGGCAGAAGACACCATGGGGAAGTTGCCTGTAATATGTGTAACTGTGTGTGCTCTCTCCAGGCCTGCAGGAGAGGAAGGAGACCATCCGAGGCATGTACTCTGTCATTGATCAGCTCTCTCGCACCCACCTCAGTACCCTGGAACGCCTCATCTTTCACCTTGTGAGGTAATGGCAGACCACAGCGTGGGATCGTCATACTGCAGCCACTCTTTCTCTTCTCCTTCCTCACTAGGGGCCTGATTCTGATACACTTACTCCCCATGAGTACCACCGTACTCCATGAGTAGTTCCACTGGAACAAGGTACTGTTCTCCGTGAGTAAGAGTACCTGAACACGGGCCTATGTGATCCAAGTACTTTTGTCGGGAAAAAGGGGAGTGAAACTTCGCAAGGGAGTGCTTTAAATTCTGAAATGGCTTTAACGCTCTGGACCCAAGGGCTCTTTTTCCAGACAATGCTCTCATTGACAGCTAATGCCAATAATGTTCTTCTTTTTATATATAAGTTCCCTTTCGTAATAGCAACAAATGTTTCAGACTTGCTGAGAAGACAACCACTGTAGGTCTCAGCTGGTTACAAACACATGGTTCCATGCCATAGACAGGGGTGAGCTGCAGCCAGTTGGCACCGGATCACGCGAACCGGTTGTTAAATTTAGAAGCCCTTTTAGAACCGGTCGTTCCCAGTGGGACAAACTGGTTCTAAAAGGGCATTTAAATTTAACAAGCGCTCCCTGCTGCCCGCCCGGCTCACCTCAGCTCTGCCTCCACCTCCTGCCATGAATGCTCCTTCTTGCTTCTCCTCCCACCCTGCTTCCCGTGAATCAGCTGTTAGCGCGGGAAGCCTGGGAGGGCTGAGAAGCAAGCAGGCTTCCCCGGTCCAGGAAGACGACGCTGAGGTAGGAAACCAGGAGGGGCCGTGTGCCCCCGCCGGTCTCCAGCCCCGTCCCCGACCACGGCCCCCCCTGTCCCCGGGTCCCCGCCCGGGCCCGACCCTCCCCGGCCACCAGGTCCCGGCCGCGGCACCCCCCCTCTCCAGCCCCGCGTTTCCCCCCTCGGCCCCGCGTTCCCGGCCGCAACCCTCCCCGGCCACCCGGTCCCGGACGCGGCACCCCCCTCCCCCCCCGGCCCCGCGTTCCTCCCCGGCCGCCCGGCTCAGGCTCGGGCTCGAGCGCCCTGCCCGGCCCCACGTTCCTCCCCGGCCGCCCGGCTCGGGCGCCCTGCCCAGCCCCGCGTTCCTCCCCGGCTGCCTGGCTCGGGCTCGGGCTCGGGCACCCTTCCCGGCCCCGCGTTCCTCCCCGGCCGCCCGGCTCGGGGTCGGGCTCCGGCGCCCTGGCCGGCCCCGCGTTCCTCCCCGGCCGCCCGGCTCGGGCTCGGGCTCCCGCTGCGGCACCCTGGCTGGCCCCGCGTCCCTCCCCGGCCACCCGGCTCGGGCTCCAGCCGCGGCGCCCTGCCCGGCCCCGCAGCCCTCCCCGACCGCCGCAGCCCGGCTCCGGGCACGGGGGCAGGAATCGCGACCGATACTTACCCGGATGCTGGGGTCCGGGCGCAGTGGCGGCCTTGGCTGCCCGGCTCCGGCTCCGGGCTCTGGCAGTGCGGTAAGGGGGCCGGGAGGGGGTGTTGGAGAGAGGGCTGGGGAGTTCGGGGGTGGGGGGGAGTGGATAGGGTTTGGGAGGTGTTAGAGGGTAGGGAACAGGGGGGGGTGGACGGGGCAGGGGTCCCTGGGTGGGGGAGGCATGATTCCTCCTGGGGTGAGGAGGGAACCGGTTGTTATGATTTTGGCAGCTCATCACTAGCCATAGACCTAACCCACTGAGGAGTGCAGTAAGATTGCAGTGGATCACAGTACTGCCATGTATTGCACCCTTTAGTTTGAACATTGAGGGTCTAGGGATCATGTGTGATGCTTTTGCATGAGCTTAGACAATATCTAGTTCAGGCTATAGTCACTGTGTTACAATCTGCGAAGTTTCCTGCCATCTACATGCATTTAGACACATCTGTGCTCTGTTTCTAAGGCATAGCTTAATGATGGCTAAGTGAGTTGCTTGCTACTGTAATAAATATGCACTGTATCTATTCCTTTTTGGAAAATAGGTTAAGTAGGTCAAAACAAAAGATTTCCTAAAGAGTGTCATGGCATGTTGCGTGGTTCACTCAGTATCCATTGTCTTACCTTTTTGCCCTTGTCTGGTATAATATTTACATCCTGTTGGTCTAGATCTTTACCAGATACAACAAATTGAAGCTCTTCACTTCAAAGCTATATAATATTGTGGAAAATCTTCCCCTGGCAATGACCTCCAGATCTCATGTGCATGTACAGCCCTCCTCTCCCTGCCCTGCTCTGAATTTGTATTTTGTCCTCTTTCTGTTTCTCTACAGGGGTATTTCCTGCCAGTGTTATGTGAATTGGAGCTACCTTTAACCCTTGCTGCTTTGTTGTTTATTGTTTAGGATTGCCCTGCAGGAAGAGACCAATCGAATGTCAGCTAATGCCCTGGCCATTGTGTTTGCTCCCTGTATTCTCCGCTGTCCTGACACAACTGACCCACTGCAGATCGTTCAGGACATCAGTAAAACAACCACGTAAGAATATAGCATTACAACTTCCAGAGTAAATCCTGTAATGAGGTCATGTCAGGACAGTCAAATGATCACTGAGTAATGCACTTTAATGTGCTGTAGAATGACAGCTACAAACACATCACTGGTTTGCAAATGAATTGCCTTAATGAAATACTGTCTATTCTATCAGTAACTAGCAGCTGCTAAAGTTAAACCTTTTAAAATCTGCAGGATTGGATAACCTGCACCCAGGAGTTTTTAAAGAACGGGACAGTGAGCTCTCTCCGCCATTGATGTTGATATTTAACAAATCCTGGAGTAATGGGGAAGTTCCAGAGGACTGTACAAAAAGCTAATGTGCCAGTATCTAAAAAGGATTAACAGGATGATCTGGGTAACTACAGGCCAGTTAGCTCAATATCAGTCTCAGGCAAAATCATGGGAAAGCTGACGTGGAAGGTAATCAGTAAAGAATTGAAGGATGGCAGTGTAATTAGTGCCAGTCAACACAGTTTTTTATGGAAAATAGGTCTTGTCAAAATTGATTGGATGCCAGGTTTGGTTGGCAGAGGTAACCACGTTGACATCGTTGACTTAGATTCCAGTCGGGTCATCCTGATTAAAAAATTAACACTATACAGATTCAGTGCAGCAAATATTAAATGGATTGAAAATTGGCTAATTGATATCTCCAAAGTAATTGTAAATAGGGAATCATCATCCAGTGGGTGGGAAGGGTTTGTAATGGAGCCCCTCGGGGATGTTTTTGACTTCAACTGGAATTTTAAGAATAAACATGTTAGATTGTGAGAAGCTCAGATAATAGGGCACTGGGGGTTAGATAAGTACCTAGGATGGATAGTGGATGCAGGAATCATTTGATGAAATTCTATGCAGGAGACCAGACTACATGAACCTGCCTGGCCTTCAAATCTCTCCTAGAAGCAATTCTTCTGCCTACAGATGTGAAAATTACTTTGAATCACTCTTCTAAAGGTTCCTTGTAAGAAGAAGTCTCTTTGTAACTTGACTTATATACGCCGCCTTGTATCATTACTGCTCTAAAAGGATTTCTTCCAGAAAACAATACTGATGGTATTAAACAAAATATCTGCCCCAGACACCTAATCACTGTCATTGCCCTGCGACTGCCTGTCCAGCTTGGATGCAAACAAGCACAAGTGTGTGTGTCTACAAATAGATATAGCTAGATAGCGCAGCATATCCGAAATGGCCATTCTTTCAGCCTTTCATTTGAACACGCTGTGCTTTCCTAACCTTGGTGGGTATTTGCCTTTCCAGGGGAAGGACCTGTTTCCCTGATGGAGCCCTTGGGGAGCCCTCCCTTTAGTCCTCTAGTTTAGCTCCCCTGCCTACTACCATTTTGGGCATTTCAACCACACTGTTCGTTTCCAGCCCACGAAGCAAGAGAATTGGCGCAGCACTTAGGCGACATGGCCAGCTCAAACACAGCCAGAGTTTTATCCTCCCGTTTTACCACTTTCTTTTTTCCTTTTTGCAGCTGTGTGGAGTTGATTGTCGTAGAGCAGATGAATAAATACAGGGCTCGTCTCACGGACATCAACAGCCTGGAGTTTGCTGAGAACAAAGCAAAAAGCAGGCTGTCTTTGATCCGCAGATCAGTGGTAAGATTCGGGTGGAGGGTGGGAAGGGGCTGAGCTGGTAGTATGTTCTGTTCCTGTGTCAGGAAAAAATGGAGCAGACCTTTCCTTTGTTTTAGGAGGACAAGTTTCTCCAGCCATGTCATTGATCGTAACTTCCTTTTATACATAAAATTCAAAGGAGAACCTCGTGTCCATGCAGCTATTGTGTATTTGCATAGTTTATTCAGTGTGTCTGTTGTAACTGAGAAGAATGTGCATGGTACTAAATTGAAAATCAGAGAATAATTTGGTACTGATAAGCCAGCCCCGTCCTTTCCTCTCCTTTTCACTCAGACTAATCTCCCCTAATCTTCTCCTCCTGCCTATTACAGTCTCCCTAGCCTCTTACACCTCCCAAAGCATCATATCCAGGGCCAACAGAGAGACTGAACCTCAGTCCTGCACTTGGCTCCTTGCGTTTCCTGAGCCACACATTTATACCAAAAAAAAAAAGCCCAAAGGAGATGGGAATGGTGTCTGCCAAGAGTTCTAAAGGAAAGTGCCACAGAAACGTGGTCTCTGGATTTCACAGGCTCATTTGTACATTTTGGGGATATATTTCGCAAATTTGGACTAATTTATCCTGTGTTAATCAACTCTTTGCTGGCTCTGTTTATGACCTCCTCACTCCTGCACTCACGTCCCCTAATCCCGCAGTGGCCTGCTGTCTGGTACTGCCCACTGTGTTAAAACCCTTCACTTGTTTCCCTCCTACATAACTTCAGGGGGAATCTGGGGTGAAGCTGCCCTTAACCAAGCCCTTGCTTTGACTCTCTGTGTGCAAGTCACTTCATTAGTACTGCCTTCAGCAGCGAGGACTGAACTGAGCTGCCTATAAAGGGTCACTTTCTTTTCCTCCACTGCCTTTCTGGGAGTTTGGAATACCAGCTCATTTAGCTTTCACACACCCAACTGGGTAGATGAATGAGAGGCAGAGTCTGGGAATTGAAGCGACCTGTGTCCCCCTTTGCTGTAAGCTGAATAAGCAACAGGCTGTCATCTGCTGTGTTCTGCTCATAGAATGAGAAAGAATGGCTGATTTATCACAGGACAGTCAACCCAGGTCTGTGCTGCTGAAAGGAAGAGCAGGCTCTCCATTTATAAAGATCCAGTATCCTCCTGTGGCATGTCCTATCAGAAATCCTGCTTTGTGAATTGCAGCCAATGCTAAATCTGCTCCAAACAGGCGCTTCAACAGTTATTTTGCAAAGCTTGGGGCTCAGCTGTGCGTTGTTGCTGATGCTGCAGAGAGCTGACTCACTCATGACATTGAAAGACTCTAGAAGTTCTTTTAAGGGAGCAATGGCATGTGCACTCTAACCTTCTGCTTTCCTTTTCATGTCCTCTCTAATCCAGAAACCTGTACTAATTGCAGTTAGATTTATGAGCATAACCCGCAATTCAATCCCGGTATGTATTAATTGCATCACACTCCGTCACAGCTGCATCCCATCATTGTGTGTAACCCTCCGCTCATTCAAGCACCATGCCACAGGCTCTTGTCTGACTCTGCCCATTAATTCCTGTGCAGGCCCCACCCCAGTGACTGACTTTTCATTTCTCTCTCAGTAGGGAGCACCCTAAGGTCCCTCTCTCCTGGAGGAGGCGCTAGAGCAGCAGTAGGAACTGATGCCCAATGGTGGTTGAAATAGCCCTCAGCAACTGCAGTTGGTTACTGCAATCCACTGGTCCCCTTCTCCAAAGGCTGCTCTTGTACTCTGTCTGTGTGCACTCTCCTAGTCACGCCACTGCTCTTGCATGCTGCTCTTTGGAGGGGTGATTTGACCTTCTCAGAGAGGGTGGAGGGTCAGCACTAATAAATGAAAATAGCTGGGGGAATCCTCACCACTTAGCCAACAGAGGCCTCTGTTTGCTGCAGAGTTCTCTCCTGAGTCTCTAATTAACCCTGCTTCAGTCAGCTTTGCCATTGTTGTCCTTTCTATTGTGTTCCTCGTTCCATTCATTTTCTCTTTACCTGCTAGTTCTGTTCTTTTCTTCCCTCCCTTCTGTTTTCATCCAAGCCCTCCTTTTTCCTTCTCTGTCCTCCCTCACACCTCTTCCTTTACTCATGTATGTCTGCTTATACACAGTACCCCCTCCGAGGTGTTCCAGCGGCTTCAGTTCTGCCACCATTTCACACCGCAGTGGATGGATGCCCCACAGATACCTGCCCCAGCTAATGCAGCATGGCTGAAGCAGGGTAGTGCAGCGCTAGGAGCATTCTAGGAGAACGAAGCAGGAAATGAGGCCCCACTTTTCCTCTCGCCCCTCCCTACACCAGATGCACCGTGCTGTTCAGAACTTGGCACTTCCAACCTTCATCTTTTCATTTATGGATCCAATTGATGGATCTTTTCTTTTTTCCTCACTCCTGCTACAGTCTGAAGCCCATCAGAAGCAGCTACTGCCTGCCTCTTGCTTGGCAGGATGGTCACGTTGTGATGGATGAGGGGAGCAGTCTTTGCAACCGTACTTTAATGGGAAAGATAACATGTCTGTTTACTCACAGCCACAGTATCTCCACACCCTTTGACATACTTAGCAGTGCCAAGCATTTGGGGACTGATTAGAAGATCAGAATCTGAGCTATGCTGCCTTTAATTTCTTGTGTTGGTTGACGTATTCTGCAGTTCCTTCATTCATGTTCGTGTCTGTGCTGCAGCATTCTCATTAAGGGTCTGTCTGTAGGAGCCTGTATTGTGCTATGCATCTTTAAAACACGCACACATTAAAGAGCAGCTGTGTCCTTTGCCTTTCTCAGATGGGTCCAGCAAAGTGCTAGCTTGATTCAGGTGAATAACAGAGGCATTAAGCCAAGGCACACTTACATTGACTACAAAGCTTTTAGCTTTTGACTTTCTCCATCAGTAGCATTAATGTACATGATATAGTTAAAGTCACTTTTACCCTAGAGCATCTCTTCCAGAAAGGCATCCTGCTCTTGTTTTGAAGACATCAAATGCTGGAGAATTTACCACATCCCTACGTTTGTTCCAATGGTTAATCACCATCACTGTTTTTTTTTTTAAAAAATGCCTTATGGCATGGATGGAATATGGGTCCTGGGTGACTACTGGGACTGTTGCTACCTTTGCAAATGGAGACAGGTGGTGATGCTTTATCTTCAGAATTGAGGTGATATGATGCCCCGATGGTAGTTGAGCCTCTCCTGGAGGCTAACCTTGGAACAGCATTGGCCCCAACATAGAGCAGGATGCTCTGCTGCTAGAGAATATCATAGAATCATGGAAATGTAGGGCTGGATGGACCTTCAAGAAGTCATCTCCCCACGCTGAGGCAGGACCAAGTAAACCTAAACCATCCCTGACCAATGTTTGTCCAAACTGGTTCTTAAGAACCCCCAGTTTCAGGGATTCCACAACCTCCCTAGCTAACCTGTGCCAGTGCTTAACCATCCTTAAAGTTGGAAAGTTTTTCTAATATCTTACCTCAATCTCCCTTGCTGCTGAATAAGGCCTGGGCTACACTAGTGGGGGGTGGGGGTTTGAACTAAGATACACAACTGCAGCTAAGCTATTCGCGTAGCTGAAGTCGAAGTATCTTAGGTCGACTTATCTGGCCATCCTCACGGCGGCGAGTCGACTGGTACGGCTCCCCTGTCGGCACCGCTTACTCCTCCTGCCGAGGTGGAGTATGGGTGTCGATTAGCAGAGCGATTTATCGCGTTCAGACGAGACGCGATAAATCAATGTGCTATACATCGAACACTACCCGCCGATGCGGTGGGTAGTATAGACATACCCTAAGCCAATAACTTCTTGTCCAAGCCCCAGTTGACAGGGAGAACAGTTGATCACCATCTCATTATAACAACCAAGACTGTTCTCTTCCCTCTCAGCCTTCTCTTCTGAAGACTAAACATGTCCAACCTTTCGTCACAGGTCATGTTTTCTAAACCTCTTACCATTTTTCTAGCTCCCTGGAATCTCTCCAATTTGTCCATATGTTTCCTAAAGTGTGGTCCCCAGAACTGGACACAATACTTCAGATGAGGCCTCACCAGTGATGAGTAGATTGGAATAGTCACTTCCCATGTCTTAGAAATGACAAACACAACAAAATGCCCCAATTTGACATCCAGCTCAAAAGAGAAGGGGGGAATAAAAAAGAGTCTGCAGAATCCCATCTGGGTCTGCTCACTCTATCCCCAAAATACATGATGAGCAGCAGAAAGTGCAGTGTGTAGGGAAAGGTGCTGGGGTTGTGATTGGGGCACCAGATTCTTTAGATTCAGGAATCATTAAGTGGGACAAAGCAGTATCTGAAGTTCTAGCAGTACAATTTGTATTGACATGAATGAGATTTGGACAGCTCAAAGCCTGTGCAGGTAGGGCCAGCTCTAGCTTTTTTTGCTGCCCCAAGCACAAAAAAAAAAAAAGGGGGTGGCTGGACTGCCGAAGCAAAAACAAAAAAAAACCCAAAAAACCAGCAGCCGCAGGGAGCGTGTGGAGGGTGGTCAAGGCGGCTCGCAGGGGGGTGAATGGTGGCGCCCACCCCCTGTAGGCAGCCAGGCGCTGCAGCCCGCTCACAGCCGGGCGAGAGGGACTCCCTCCTCCGGCCTTGGGGTGCCTCTCCTGGGGGCTGCAGGAGGTGCTGGCTCAGCCACTCCTTTAAAGGCGGCTCAGCCGGGCCGGGCTCAGAGCGGCATGGGAGGCGGAGGCCGGTGCAGGCAGCGGGGAGTGGCACGTCCTGGGGAGCCCGGCAGCACGGTGAGCGGCGGGGATCGCTAGTTCCTGCCCCCCACCCCCACCCCCGGGCCGTGGTCCATGCCCCGGCTGGGCTGGGACTGGCGGAGCGTGGGGAGCCAGCCAGGGGCTCCAGAGCTGCAGACCGGGCTGCCAAAACAAAAAAAAAAAACACGGCAAGGTGGCCGGAATGCCCCACCCCAAGATTAGCCAGAATGCTGCCCCTTACAATGTGCCGCCCCAGGCATGTGCTTTCTCGTCTGGTGCCTGGAGCCGGCCCTGTTACTGCCTTATTATCGATCCGCTTCCTAATGGTTCCTAACATGTTGTTAGCGTTTTTGACGGCATGTGGAGCAGATGCTTTCAGAGAACTGTACACAATGACTCTGAGGTCTCTTCTTTGAGTGATAACAGCTAATTTAGACCCCATCCGTTTGTATGTACAATTGGGATTATATTTTCCAATGTGCGTTACCCAGTTCAGTACAGGAATCAGAGGCACAATGTTACCAGACGTGCCCGTTACTTTGGGGAGGCTCATTAATTAGGGTTACTCTTCTGTGGGGGAAGGGAGGGGTGGGGCGGTTCTGTAATTTTATTAATGTGCTGCTTATGTCACTTGTGTGTTCTACTCCTTCCTTCTACAAGTCCCCTCCCAATGGAGCTCTCCTGCAGGACCTAGGTTCCCCAGGGCTAATAACTAGAACTAGACGAACATGCGCACACACTAGCAGAGCAAGTCAATCAGCACTCCCCAGCTGATCCCCCTCATATGTCCCTGTGTTCAGTGGGCTGGGTTAAGCAGCACTTTCAAGCTGGTACCCTCATGCGCCCCTGGTCTCAACAGGCTGGGTTCAGCAGCACTTTCCACTGCTCCCCGCACCCACTTATGTGCCCCAAGTTTAACACATTCCTATCACACTTTCACATTACAATTGTACTGGTAGTAACCCATTTGATGAGCAAACCCCACAGTATTTTGGGGCACTACAGGGATCTTTAGCTTAGGTACAAGAAGTGTTGCTGCAGAGTAAATGGGGGAAGCTAAAAACACAAAAATCTCAAATTGATAGAGAGAGAGAGAAGCAACCAGCTGACCCATAACAGTTATTGATTGAATCATAGTGATAACCACACCAGGAGGGCTAAACAAACATAGCAGCTACATTTTAAAGGTTAATACCTGAGGTAGGAAAGAAAACAGAGAGAGAGAGAGATGGATCTCACCCACTCCAGGAGGCTTGAACTGGTCGGGGTTCCCAGGTGATGGTGGTAGCTCAGGGTCCTGAGTGCTGGAGACAGGCAGAGCCCCCAGCACGATCAGTCAGGAGGTGGAATCCCAGTGGAACTGATGCATTGTTTGGGTCTATACATCAGAACCCTTACCTGGGCATAGGTAGGGGAGTTTGTAGAGAAAATACAGTGGTTGAAGGGAGAACACTAGATTTGTTTATGGGTAAACTGATAGCTCAAGGGTTTTCTTTAGGCTAGACAATAGGAGCTGATCATTCTTGGCTATGGGTGTTGTTTTCTTCCGGGGAGCTCACAAGGCAACTAGGCTGCTTCAGTATTTTGGGATATGAGTCAAAGATTTATTACTAGAATTGGT
>NW_025422980.1:0-17101 GCF_020497125.1 Mauremys mutica
TTGGCTACACTTACAAATTTGCAGCGCTGCAGCAGGGTGTGAAAACACACCCTCTCCAGCGCTGCAAATTGCGGCGCTGCAAAGCGCCAGTGTGGTCAAAGCCCCAGCGCTGGGAGC
The DNA here is from genome assembly GCF_020497125.1 of Mauremys mutica. Classification (NCBI taxonomy): domain Eukaryota; kingdom Metazoa; phylum Chordata; order Testudines; family Geoemydidae; genus Mauremys; species Mauremys mutica. The sequence goes on from NW_025422980.1 coordinate 118, forward strand.
TCCCAGCGCTGTACGTTATTCCCCACAGGGAGGTGGAGTACGGACAGCGCTGGGAGAGCTTTCTCCCAGCGCTGGCACTTTGACTACACTTAGTGCTTCAAAGCGCTGCCGCGGCAGCGCTTTGAAGTGTAAGTGTAGCCAAAGCCTAGGATGGAAGAGTCCTATGCACCGCTACAGGCTGGGGACAGACTGGCTAAGTGGCAGTTCTGCAGAAAAGGAGCTGGGGATTACAGTGGACAAGAAGCTGGATATGAGTCAATAATGTGCCCTTGTTGCCAGGAAGGTTAACAGCATATTGGGCAGCATTAGTAGGAATGTTGCCAGCAGATCAAAGGAAGTGATTATTCCCTTCTATTTGGCACTGATGTGGCCACATCTGGAGTACTGCATCCAGTTCCCCCCGCGCGCGCCCCCCCCCACGCTACAGAAAGGATGTGGACAAATTGGAGAGTGTTCAGCGGAGGACAACAAAAATTATTAGGAGACCTAGGCATATGATTTATGAAGAGAGGGTGAGGGAACTGGAGTTATTTAGTCTGCAGAAGAGAAGAGTGAGGTGGGGATTTGAGAGCAGCCTTCAACTACCTGAAGGGGGGTCCAAAGAGGATGGAGCTCGGCTGTTCTCAGTGGTGGCAGATGACAGAACAAGGAGCAATGGTCTCAAGTTGTAGTGGGGGAGGTCTAGGTTGGATATTAGGAAAAACTTTTTCACTAGGAGGGTGGTGAAGTATTGGAATGGGTTCCCTAGGGAGGTGGTACAATCTCCATCCTTAGAGGTTTGTAAGGCCCGGCTTGACAGAGCCCTGACTGGGATGATTTAGTTGGGGATTGGTCCTGCTTTGAGTAGGGGCTTGGACTAGATGACCTCCTGAGGTTTCTTTCAACCCTAATCTTCTCTGATTCTAAGTAGCTGCAAGTGTCTCTTTGTGTTCACATCTGTAAAGACGCCAGGAATGGGCAACGGGATGGATCACTTCATGATTACGTGTTCTGTTAATTCCCTCTAAAGCATCTGGCTTTGACCACTCTTGGGAGATAGGACACTTGGCAGGATGGACCATTGGTCTGACTCAGTAGGGTTGTTCTTATGTTTTATGTACAGAAATGAGGCTCTTACAAAGCCGAAATGGGGGGGGAGGGGCTCTAAATTTATATCAGAGTTAGAGAGAAATATGTTCAAACACAGTGAGACTCGATGTACGAAAGAAATAACACGTGATCCCCATCTCCTTCCCCAAAGCCTTAGGTGGGGATTAGCTGCCAACTGCTGCGGCTGCTGCTCTGAGGGGAGCGGTATAAGTTGTCTGCCTGTGGGTGCGGCCCACCAGCTGGTTCTTCTGGGGCAGACGGTGAGTTGCTGGGCAGGAATGGTGCATCAGCTGGAGTATGAAATATGAACAGGGATCTAAAGACTCTACACTGGCCTCCAGTGGGGGTTGAGGATGCTGAGGCAGTGGAATTTCAGCATCAGAGTCATCAAGATTCAAAGCTGCTTGGGGGTGGAGAGGAGGGGGATGACTCCACTGGATTTTTAGTGCATCCCCCTAACTACTCGCCCATGACAGCCTGGCTTTGTCATTGCTCTGTGGTTCTCCTGTTGCTCATTCCCAGCTTCTGGAAAACAATGGCTGGGGACACCATTCCTGCCCATCCTGGCTGATAGCCATCGATGAACCTATCCTCTGTGCACTTCTCTAGTTCTTTTTTGAACTCTGTTCTAGTCTTGGCTTTCACAACATCTTCTGGTAAAGGGTTCCCCAGGTTAACTGTGCGTTGTGCGAAGAAATACTTCGTGTCAAACCTGTAGCCTATTCATTTCATTTGGTGACTCCTCCTAGTTCTTGTGTTATAAGAAGGAGTAAATAACACTCCCTTCCTTGGTCCTTTGAAAGATGATATGTGAGCCCCCACCTCTCATGTCCAGGGAACAACAGGGATAAAACAACACGGCAAACAACAAGGTTCAAAGTCAATGCACGTGGGAGAAGTATCTGCTGTTTCATTCCTTACATTCCTGTCCCACTGCATGGCCATTTCCTTTCCCTCCTTTCTGTTAAAAGCTTTTGTGTTTTGCACAGAAACATCATTTCCACAGGAGACACCCAGGAGTGGGGGCTGCATTCCTGTGCCAAACAGTCACTAGAAAGGAGGCAGACAAAGGCCTATAAGATGAGGTGTCCATCGCTGTCAAAATATCATCTCCCTCCTTCAGCTCACTGGCAGCCTGAATTTCTTCCTTATCCTACCAGAGTCTTGTCTGGACTCAGCACTATCCAGCCCCTCTGTATGTAGTGGGCAAAACCCACAAACCTTGTCTTTAAAACAAGCCGTCCCCTTCCTTCTTAGGGAAGATTTTTCTATGATTGAAGTTGAGCTTCAGTTCCCCTCTCCTAGGGGCAGGTTGGGTGTGGGGCCAGCTCCCAATGAGATCTGTTTTCATCTTTGCCCCCTAACTCTGCCCCCAACTGTCAGGAGGCTTCCAGCCCATCCACCCTGCTTACTAGCTCCACGGTCACGTGTAACCCCCTTTGCCAGCACACGTAGCCTGCAGGAAAGCTGCTCCCGCCAGCTGTGTTGGTGGTATAGTGGTGAGCATAGCTGCCTTCCAAACAGTTGACCTGGCTTCAATTCCCAGCCAAGGCAATAATGGCTTTTCTCTTTTGTTGGTTCCTTGTCTGGAATTTCAGTCACGCTGTGTTACAATCACATTATCAATAGAATGAGACAATAAATGTGTCAAAGCCCAGCAGGTCACACAGGAGGGAGGAATACAAGGGGCTGGAATGTGTCATCTGAGAAGACAGAACACTTGGAAACCTGCATCTCCCATCCCCTGGCTTCTGTGTGATGATTCCAGCTGCGTGAGCTGTTTGTACCATGTTCCTGCATGATGGGGAAATAAAGTTTGGAGTCAGTTTTTGCTCCTATAGATTCCTTTGCTGTTACAATTATATTGATAAGAACAAAAGGGAAGCAAAAAAACCCACCCAAATTGCAATACAGTTAGGGAAAGAGAAGATCAGGGGTAAGCCAAACATTTCAAAATAAAAATTAATACTAAAATGGGAGCCGGGGGAGTGAGATCAGGTATGTGGAGATCCCCTTGATATTTGAAACCTACATCTACCCAGCCTTCTGAACACCTGTGAGGAGCAAGATGGAGTTGGGACATCTTCAATCATTGATTGTCTCTCTGTGTTCTCTGTCTCTTTCTTCTCCCCCCATTATTCTTCTCCAGTGTCTCTGCCTTTCTCTTCTTGCTCCCTGTCCCCCTGCCCTTTCCCAGGAACTCACAGTCTTCAGCATTCAGGAAAAGCCAGAGTTTCATAGATTCATAGACTCTAGGACGGGAAGGGACCTCGAGAGGTCATCGAGTCCAGTCCCCTGCCCTCATGGCAGGACCAAATACTGTCTAGACCATCCCTGATAGATATTTAAATATTTTACTGGCTGCAGCCACAAAGCGAGAAAAATTACACTTCTGGTTCAGAGGCAGTGCACACACGTAAGAATCAATGGGCTTTTAATTCCCTAGGTTCTGCCACCATATGCTGCTTCCATTTCATTTCAATCTTTCCCTAAGATTTCTCATTGTGCACAGCAACATTACACCCTTGGGAGAGAGTGGACCAGAGGCTGCATTAATTTAACCTACAAAAACCAAACAAATAGAAATGTAGATCAGAAATGTACTCTCCAGGTTCCTCCAGCCCAGGGGTTGGCAACCTTTCAGAAGCGGTGTGCCAAGTCTTCATTTATTCACTCTAATTTAAGGTTTCGGGTGCCGGTAATACATTTTAATGTTTTTTAGAAGGTCTCTCTCTACAAGTCTATATATTATCTAACTAAACTAGTGTATTGTAAAATAAACAAGGTTTTCAAAATGTTTAAGAAGTTTCATTTAAAATTAAATTAAAATGTTGCTCTTACACCGCTGGCCCGCTCAGCCTGCTGCTGGTCTGGGGTTCTGTTCACCTAGGCCGGCAGTGGGCTGAGTGGGGCCTGCGGCCGGGACCCCAGCTGGGAAGGGTCTGGCAGCCAGAACCCCAGACCGGCAGTGGCTCAGCCCACTGCCGCTCAGGGGTTCCATCCTCCAGCTCCTGCCAGCCGGAATCCCGGCTGCCAGACCCGCTCAGCCCGCTGTCAGTCTGGGGTCCCGGCCCTGCCCACGTACAGTGGGTACCTACCTTCTCCCTGGTTCTGGCCCCATTCTCTTCCTCTCTCTGCACTGAGCTGAGGGTGAGAGTGGACCGAGCACAGGGCTGGGGGTGAAGGGTCTGGCCAGGGGCTAGAATGAGGGAGGGGGCTCAGGGTTGGGGCAGGAGGTTTGGGTGTGAGGGCACTTACCTGGGGAGCTCCCATTTGCGTGAGGGGTGCAGGTGGGAATGTGCGGAGGGGTGCAGGAGCTCCCGTTTGGTGCTTAGAGTGGGGGTGGGGATGTGCGGGGTGCTTGGGATATGGGGAGGCTGGGGATGTGGGGATGCAAGAGTCAGGGCTGGGGGCATGAGAGGGGGTGCAGGTGTCAGAGTAGGGGGGCTGGGTATGTGTGGGGTGCCAGAGTCAGGGCTGGGGGCGTTGGGGGGGGTGGAGGGGTGAAGGAGTTAACAAAGGGCTGGGTGGTACAGGGCTCAGGGCAGGGGCCTGGGGGGGTGGAGGGGGTCAGGGCTCCGGGCAGAGGGCTGGGTGACGGCCCCCCCGAACCTCCATCCCCCCGCTCCTTGTCCCGACTACCCCCTCCTGGGACCCCACTCCCTATCTAAGCCTCCCTGCCCCGTATCCCCTGACTGCCCCCCCTAGGACCCTACCTGTCCCCTGACTGCCCCAACCCTTATCCACACCCCCGCACCCAGACAGAACACCCCAGACTCCCATGCCTATCTAACCACTCCCCTGTCCCCTGACAGGACCCCCCGAACTCTGGACCCATAAAACCCCCCAGCTCTCTGCCTGCCCCAACCTCTCCACACCACCCCTACCTCCTGACAGCCCCCCCAGAACTCCCGACTCATCCAACCCCCCCAGCTCCTTGTTCTCTGCCCCCCCCAACACCCCTCCACCCTAACTGTGCCCCCAGGACCCTGTTCCCTGACTACCCTGTCTCCTATCCACCCCCCACCCGCTAACAGACCCCAGGACTCCCATGCCCCATCCACCCCCCCCGCTCCCTGACTACCCCCTCCAGAGACCCCCACCCCAACCACCCCCCCAGGATCCCACTCCCAATCCAACCCACCCTGCTCCCTGTCCCCTGATTGCCCCCCGCTTATCCCAACCTCCCCCAGCCCCGGACCCCTTACCATGAGGCTTCCTGCTCATTCGGAGCCCTGCCCACACGCGCGCAGCCCCGCCCCGCCCCGCCAATTGCTGCACGCCAGACAGCAGGGCACCGGATGAGCGGGAAGCATCTTTCACTCCCCGCAGAGCCAAATGCTGCCCCACGGGAGTGCAGAGCCCCGGCCCCCAGAGTGCTGCACGCGCGGTGGCAGGGGTCCGGGGGAAGGGCCAGCGGGTTCCCGCGCCGGCAGGATTTTTAATGGCACACTGGAGTCCCGGCAGGCCCCAGCGTGCCATTAAAAATTGGCTCGCGTGCCATCTTTGGCACACGTGCCATAGGTTGCCGACCCCTGCTGCAGCCCAACCTTCTGCTGATGCACCTCAACGCACGGCTATAAAGAGTTTGAAGCTTTCATTGCTTAAGTTCCAGGACCCTGAGGGATTTCAGCTCCCCTTTGTCCAGAGGAAACCTTCACCCCACTAACAACCAGGTTCTTGTCCATGGATCACTGTAGGGGGCTGGGTCCCTCGGTGTCTAGTCTCTCTATCTAGGACAAGCCAGGGCGCCTCTACAGAAATCCATGGCACACCCACATCTTGAACACTGTGTGCAGATGTGGTCACCCCACCTGATAAAAGAAATATTGTAATTGGAAAAGGTTCAGAAAAGGGCAACAAAAATGATTAGGGGTCTGGAGCAGCTTTCATATGACGAGTGATTAATAAGACTGAGACTTTTCAGCTTGGAAAAGAGATGATAGAGGTCTATAAAGCAATGACTGGGTTGGAGAAAGTAAACAAGGAAGTGTTACTTACTCCTCTAGACACAAGAACTAGGGGTCACCAAATGAAATGAAGAGGCAGCAGGTTTAAACCAAACAAAAGGAAATATTTCTTCACATAACACACAGTCAACTTGTGGAACCCTGGGGCACCTAGGATGGGCCACTGTAAGAAGACAGGATACTAGGCTAGATGGACCGTTGATCTGACCCAGTGTGGCCATTCTTATGTTGGGTACTTATGAACTGGGGTGTATGAGCACCCAGGGCCCTCTGTGGAGCTGCCCTTCTCCTTCTATGCTCTCATGTTTCAGTTGACTCCAGCCTTTTTTTCTGTTCATCATCAGCATCATTGTAAACAAGCTGCCCTCACCTCCTGTCCCCTCCGAGAACCAGTGTCCCCTATCTTGTGTAAATCACTGACCTCTCTCAGCACTGACTGCCTCTCCATGGCCTTGTCCCTCCCTCTGTGCTGATGGGACCCTTCTCTCCAGTCCTTCCTCCTCAAGCAGCTCAGTGGATGGGAATCTTAGAGTCACCCTGGGGCTTTAGGAGCAGAACCCCCCAGAGCTTCCATGCAATTGGCACTTTGCCCTCACTACTCAGGACTGACACTTGTGCAGGGAGACTGGCTGGGCCACATGCCAGCTGGGCATGAGCAAAGCAGCAGGGGTGAAAGGCAAACGTGGGGAGCGAACCCAGGGCCTTATACATGCGAAGCAGGCACTGTACCACTGAGCCACATCCCCAAACAGGCCTTCTTTGCTGACTGTTACGTTCAGAGCCTGCCTCTTTCCAACGCATCCAGTGGCTTATAAGCTTCATGGGAAACCTTTTCCCCCCAGTCATGCTCTCGTGCAGGTTGCTGGTTCTTAGGGGTCACTTTGCAGCAGGGCCAGATTTGATGTGTGGGGCGGAGAGAGTGTGCGCGCCCTGGACTCAAGGTTAGCTCAAAAAAAAAAAAGGCAAGGGAAAAACTGCTGGCTGGGAGCTAAATATGCAGGACAATGGGTTGGGATTCTTCTTCGCTCAGATTTGTTATGTAGCTGGCAGTCTCCCAAATGATGGTCTGTTCCTTCCCTGAAAATGCCGGCTAAGCCTCTCCTTTTCAATTTAAAGCTCCATGAAAGGGAAAAAATAATGAGGAAGAAAGCATAGAAGCTATGGATGTAGTTCAGAAAGGACTTGGAGTGATAAAAGACCAAAGGAAGGAAAGTATCAATGTTTCTGCCTGGTTTTAAACTAGGGATCTTTTGCAAGTTAGGCAAATGTGATAACCACTACACTATAGAAACCAGCTACTGTCAATTTGGGAACCCTTTTCTAAGGCTTTCTCAGTAGCTGCTACACCAGCTGATTTGCCTTTGAAGAACAGGGAAACAAAGGGCACCAAGAACTTATGTTTTTTGGATAAGCCAAGAAAAGGGAGTAGCATTGTCCCCCTCGGGTAGGCCTGTTCAATTCCAGATCAGAAAGCAAAACTCTTCTGCAAAAATATCCAAAAAATATTGTGTTTCACTTTACTTCATAAGTACAATTGTGTGGCAATTAAATGATGACTCTAAAGTTTCATAAAAGCAAAGAACATTAAACAACATAGTGTGGGAAATACGGATGTATCTGAGGAAAGGGCTTGGAATGAAGGAAGACAAAAATTGATCGGTCGAGAGAACAGGCCCTGTTTCCCCCTGGTTTGGAGCTTCTCTCACAACTACTGGAATAGCAAAGCTAAGCAAATGGGGTTCTATTATTGCACAGGAGATTGAAGTGAGGCCATTTTCTCCAGATAGAATTAAATGGTCATGTCAGGAGTGGGATTTGAAACCACGTCTCAATGCAGAGACCAGAACACCCAAGAGATAGGGAAAAAAGAGTCTTAAAACTGGCTCTTTAGACCAGTCCACCATCCTCCTGCTACAAAAAACATGACTTATCAACTCTAGTTTTCATTAATAATTGATTAACTCTTTAGGGAGGTCGAGATGGCACATCTCTTTCAACTCCTAGAGACCTTCTACAGCACAGCTGATTTTTAGACACACTCACCCGGACCTAAAGTTACATGTTTTCTGGAGCGCCATGAGTTCTGTGGTGTTGTAATCTCCCTGCTCGTGTTTTAAGTGAACGAAAGATTGGTGCTGGCAGTCTGAGAAAGTAATGGTGAACCTCAAAATCCTGCCCTGTGGGCCAGACAGTTAAGCAACCAGCACCCACAACCTCTACCATGATAGCATCCTGTCTAGGAACAACTCACTGTTCAACAGCTGGGGTGTGAAATCCCCATCTCTTTGTTGTTCTATCACTGTAGTCCCCATTTTCCTATTGCTTGTCTGTATAATCTCTGTCTGGTGCTGTGATTCTTTCTGTCTGCTGTATAATTAATTTGTTGAGTGCAAACCAATTAAGGCGGTGGGGTATAATTGGTTAGATAATCATTTTACACTATGTTAGGATTGGTTAGTTACATTTCAGTAAAATGATTGGTTAAGGTCTAGCTAAGCAGAACTCCAGTTTTACTATATAGTCTGCAGTCAATCAGGAAGTAAGGAGGGGAATGGGAATGGGAATGGGGAATTGGAATTATGTTTTGCTAAGGGGGGGAATAGGAACAGGGAATGGGAAGAGGGACACAGGCAAGGCTCTGTGGTGTCAGAGCTGGGAAGGGGGATACTGAAGAAGCAAATTGGAATCATTGCTTGCTGGAAGTTTACCCCAATAAACATCGAATTGTTTGCACCTTTGAACTTCGTGCATTGCTGCTTTCTGTTCATGCGAGAAGGACCAGGGAATGGGAGGCTGAAGGGATAAACCCTCTAACAAATACATCTTTCAGGGTGTGAAAAATCCACACATCCCAAACCAGTATAGTTAAGCTGACCTAAACCCTGGTTAGATATTGCTAAATGAAAGGAAAGATTGTTCTGCCAATGTAGCTATTACAGGGATGGAAAACCCCTCCCCTCACTGTAGCAATGGTCTTCTCCACAGTGCTAGAGCAGCATTTTAAGTGTAGACAGCCTCAGAGCAAGACCAGATCTGGCTCCAGTTTGGCTCTGTGGATGCTCAGGTACTAAGACAACAGTAATGACAATATACTAATGCAGTTGTAGCTGGCCGGATTTGAACCTGCGTGGAGAGACCCCAGTCAATTTCTAGTCCATTGCATTAACCAGGGGTAGTTGATTATTTTATCAAGAGCCAAATTTCTTGGTCAAGGTCTAGTCAATCTCTAGACACCAGAGAAAATAATAATAAGTATATAGAAAGATTTTGCAGTCACTATGGGCATAACTATGACGATTGTTTCATGTTTCACTCTATATATTTGGCACCACTGCCTTTCCCTTTAGTCTTGTAGTTTACCAAAGGTAAAACTAAATATCTCTTCAGATACCAGGGAGTGTTTATGTTCATTCCTGCTAGCTACACAGGGGTTTGACGTAGCTGCTTTCAATCCTCCAGCTCTGCTGGGACAAGTAATATTTCAGGCTGTTACTGAACTGAAGGAGGGAGATCATTTCTTGACAGGTTACACCTCCTCTTAAAAGTGTTTGTCTGGCTGGCAGCCCTGGTTCCCAGGTCTCTCCTGAGGGAAGAAAGTTTCTGTGCAAAATACTAAAACTTTTAACAGAGAGGAGGGAAAGGCGATGGCCACATGATGGGGCCAGTATGTACCACAACACGGTTCTTTTATGTGGGATGACTCTGAACACTGACTGAGCTCCATTCCTTTGGATTTGAAGAGATGTTTAGTTGGGCACTTGGGAACCTATAATGCTGAAGCAATTTTATGGATGGTGACACTACGATTGAAGGGTTATTTAATGTTGTAGAAATTGTTAAAAACACTGAGCTTAAACTGGAACTGCCTGTTATTAAAGGCTGGTTTCCCCACGTCAGTTCCATAAGCTCTGCTAGAAACACCCTGGGTTCTCTCCTGCCTCGGTGGGAACTGGAGGGAATCGTCCCCTGCTGCCCTTGGCTCCAGGCTGGTTTTTCTGGGGAGGGGACGTGGAATTGATTTGTTTGCTGTTGAGAAGGGAGCCAGGCCAGTTCTCAGGAAACGAGAACTCCCAGCATCTTCCCAGCCCAGCCCAGGCTGCTGCCCTGTCCCAGCCTCTGTTCCCCTGGGTGCCCTGCGTGTTTGACTCTAGAGCAGGCCGGGAGCAGCAGCTGAGGCAGAGGACAGCCTGGGCTGGGCAGATGCTAGGAGCAGAGCACCAGAGGCCTCTTCTGGCTCCCTCCTCATCAGCAAACAATCAGTCCCCAACCGCACCTCGGGACAGCAGCCTGGAGCCAAGGGCAGTGCCCAGTGGGGGTTTCTCTTTTTCCTATTTCTGGGGTGAGCAGGGACCTAGGGGTGTTTCTAGCAGGGCAGTTGGAACTGAATTGGGAACCAGCTTTTAATAACAGGCAGCTCAAGTTCAGACTAATTTTGTTACAATTTTCTTTATAATGTAAAATAATTCAAAAGTAAACGGGCAGGAATGATTGGAACTCTTTTCTCCCAGGCATAGAAAGAAACGGCTTTTTGGCTTTTCATGGTACGGGAGTCAGGTTCATTCACTGTTCGGAAGCAACGTGCTCAGAAGCCTGTTGTGTTTCATTTCTTAGGTTCTGCTGCTGTCATGTAGCCATTTCCTTCCCTTCCTTTCTGTCCAAAGCGCAGAGCCCAGTCCCTCCAGGGAGAGAAGGACATCTTTCTTCTTTCCTTCCTCAACAGCCCCCTTCCTTGGAGAGCCCTTTGCTGGGGTCTGGGTCAGGAACAGCCGTTTCTGAGGATTAATTTCACACCATATTTGGTGTTGATATATAGATTTTACAGCCAGACTAGATCACCAGGTACCTCTGCTCTGACCTGATTCAGAACAGAGTCCAGAGAATTTTACCCAGTGACTCCTACACCCACCCCAAGATCTTCTGGCTGAACGAGGAGGGTTCATTCAGAAAGTCATCGTGTTTGGATGTAAAGGTGGGAAATGATGGGGAAATTGGCCCCTCTTTCAAGTTTAAATGTTGTAACTTCTACATCTAGACCAGGGTGGCCAACCTGAGCCTGAGAAGGAGCCAGAATTTCCCAATGTAATTGCCAAACATGCACCTTTGTATGCAACTGCTGAGTCAATTGTGACCCTTCCCATCATTATCATTATCCCTTTGAAATGATGATGGTGATGGACACTTGGCTCTATACCCCAGTGTGCCCTGGACGTCTACAGGCTGCGTTAGCCAATCCAACCATTCGGCACTTGCAGATGGGCACCTCTGTATTGTGCCTGAGTCTTGTACAGCTATGAAAGGCTGGTAGATGCCGATATTTTCCCCTCTTTTTAACCAGCACTAATACCAGGCCAGGCCAGGGCTGGGAAGAGAGCGAGAGCAGCAGGTTTCCCCTATTGTTTCCTGCTTGCTTTTTCTTGACTAGCTTCACCTCTGCACCAATTTGCATTTTTCCTGTGTGAGCCTGGCTAGCTCAGTTGGCAGAGCATCAGACTCTTAATCTGAGGGTCCAGGGTTCAACTGTGGTTGTAAAAGTCTGAATTTCAGGCACCTTCTTTGGTGTTACTCTTTCTCTTCAGGATTTTGCTTTTCCTAAGAAGGGCCTTGTGGAGGGGGGATTGAAGGAGCAACTCCTTGACATCCCCTCTGTCCTTACAGGCTGGAGGAATAAAGTCCTCTGGGCATAGAGCATGTTCCTCCTCTGCACACACACACACACATACATTCCCTCGAGGAGGCTCTTACCTTCTAAACAGGGACGGCTGTTTTCTAGTAAACTCACTAAAAGGGAAGGAGAAAAATCGAAAGAGGTTCCTCTGGAAGCTCACGTATGTGAACCCGAATAATCTCTCAGTCCTCAAAGAGAGACCTCGAGAAGGAGACTTGCTGAATCAAAGCCACAGGAGTCTCTGAGGTTTCCCTGGCCCCTCGCCCCCATCCTGCCTGCCTGATGTCAGCATCTCTCTGTGAGGTCACCACCTCCCCACCACCTTTGACCAATAGTCTGAGGTCCTGCACAAGGCCTTTGTGATGTCACTGCCACACCCCTCCCTTCCTGTGCCAATGTCCTGCCCCAGCCAGGCACTTTGGAGGTTTGAGCTACTCCCTGTGGATCACCCCACTCAAGGAGCGTTCGTTCTAGGCAGCAAGCCGGCTAGACAGGAAAACATCAGACGCTGCTCCCAATGCTGCACTCAGTTTTTCAGAAATTAGTCGACTTTATGGCCAGAAGAGACCATTAGAGCATCTAATCTGACCCCCTGCATATCACAGGCCTCCTGTATGACACAATAGCTACTTTTGGGGTAAACACATTCCAGAAAGGCATCTAGTCTTCATTAAATGACATCAGGAGATGGCGAACCCACCACTTTCCTTGGTAGCTTTTTCCTGTGGTGAATCATCCTGACTGTTGAATATTTGTGTCTTATCTGTAATATGAATTTGTCTCTTTTCACCTTCCAGCCATTGGGTCTTGTTAGGCCTTTCTCTGCTCGATTAAAGAGCCCTTTAACACCCAATCTTTTCTCTCCATTAAGGCCCTTCAACACTTCAATGAAGTCACCTTTCAATCTTCTTTTGAAGTGGTGGCAGCCCTCCAATAGGTCAGCTAGTAGAGCAGAGGGACTGGAGCCAGGGCCTCTGCTGGGCCCGCTCTCCGTGGCAGGCAGGTGGGTGGCTGCATCAGGGGCTGCAGCCCAGCTCAGAAAAGGAGGGGGCCGGACAAAGCTGGAACCTGATTTCAAGAACACTTCAGTGATGCCCGAGAGTCCTAGCCGGGGCCAGTCCCAGGAATCCAGGCCAGCCAAGAGACAAGGGACTAGCTTGTCTTGTGGCCCAACTACTGCTGGAGAAACAGAGAAGCTGCATTTTGCTTCTCTCTCTCCCCACCAGAACCTGGGCCAATACAAGAACGACCTCCCCTGCCTTGGCTCACCTCAGTTTCTTGTCATTGCAGAAAGTCAGCTGTTGTCATCCACTCTGGCCACTTGATGCCTTTTCTTACCTGCCAAGTGAGGGCGGGTGAGTGCACAGGCAGCCAGCGCTGTTTCAAGCTGTTCCCCCGGATCAGGTGAGCTGCAGCTCAGCGAACCCGAGGGTCTGAGGGGAGCTACTTTGCAGCAGAGGGAGACCAAGCAGCAGGTCCAATGCCGGGGGCTGGCAGATAGAATCTCAATGGAGTGTGTTGGTCGAGATCCCGGCTCCTGCTCCTTTGCAAGGCGTGTGCGTTTGCTCCGGGTTTTAGCCCGCTAACGCAGCATAGGCTTGCTTTGCCCTGGTTTGCTGTATGAGTTCACAGTGAGAGATTGCTAGTCACAGCTCAGGGGGTGGGTTTGTGCACATTAGGAGTGTAAAGGGAACCGTCTTTGAACAGAATTGTGTGTTAAGGGGTCTTGCTTTGACTTCTTCCACTGGAGTCATTTCGGGGAAGTGAGCCTCACTTAGAGTTACCTCCTTAGGGTGTTCGTGGCGTGGCTGGGAGCTCGTCACGGTGAGGTTGAAAGCGGGTGGGGGCAGAGATGCACGTGTGTCACACAGTCTTGGCATTGGTTCTTGGCTCTCTGTGAGCTAAGATCAAGCATAGTAGCTGGTCTTATCAGTTTAATATCTGATATGTCCTTTATTTGAGGATTGTATATTAAATTGATTTTTGAAACAGAGGGCTGGACTAGGAGCTTGCTCTGTCCACTCCATGCATCAACCTGGTATTGCATTGTCTCCAGGCCTGGTGCACCTCCTTTTGGGGAGAATGTTCTGGTTAGAAAAGCAGAAAGAGTTTTACTGTGGTAATACTTCCTGAAAGTGGATTTATTTATTTTCCCCCCAAGTCATTGAAATGTCCAGAGTTTTGGTTTCTTGATGAGAAAATATTGTTATGATTTCTTGGGAGCATTTTGTGAGTTGATAAAGGTGAGGTTCTTTGTTGCCCCAGCTGAAAAATAAGAAGATATATTGGAAGTGGAAAGATTCAGAAAAAAGGGCAACAAGAATGATGAGGGGCTATGGAACAGCTTCTGTAGCAGAAGAGAGCCATGAGATTGGGACTTTTCAGCTGGGAAAAAGAGACAACAAAAGGGGGATACAATGGAGGTCTATAAAAATCATGACTGGTGTGGAGAAAGTAAAGAAGGACGTGTTGGTTCTTCCTTCTCATAACACAAGAGCTAGGGGTCACCAAATTAAATTAACAGGCAGCAGGTTTAAAACAAAGAAAAGGAAGTATTTCTTCACACAACCCACAGTCAATCTGTGGAACTCTTTGCCAGAGAATGTTGTGAAGGCCAAGACTGGAACAGGGCTCAAAAAATAAAAACAAAAAACAACCACCGCCAACAAAAAAACTAATTGTTTCCTGTGTTGGACCAACTGCCAGTGGGAAGAGCAAACACAGCAAAGGCTAACAAGCAGGTGAAAAGAGAGGAAAAAACTCAGGCAGCTCCCCTGGAGACCAGACAGAGCACCCGGAATAAAGTATGCTAGAGCAACCTACAGAAGAGAGCAGTCCTAAAAAACAAAAAAAATGGGGGGGGGGCATGTCAAATAACCACAACCCCAGAGAAAAAGAAAACTTCAGCAATGAGAAAGAAAGAACGGTAGAGCGCTCTAAAGGCCAAACCCCCAGCAGTTTATCTTTCCTTCACCAAGTACCAGGGAGAGCGCAAACGCAGTCCCCCACTACCACAAATTCTGCAGTTGAGTTTCCTACATTTGGGGAAATCACAGAGATCAACACACCCGCAGTGCAATGGATAAGCCTCACCCTGGGAAAACCACCTTGGTGATCATGGGATCTCCCCTGCCAGGTAAGTTTAAGCTCCTACTGCCCAGCCGTCACCCGCCCTCGCTCACCCCACACTCTCAGCCCAGGGTGGGGGACACCAGGCCCACGCCCGCCGGCCCCACCCACACCAGCCGCCACTGTCAGGATCTGCCCCCACGTGGCCCCACTCTTCTCCACGCCGAGTCCCAGGTGCCAAACTCAGGCCCTGCTTGGCAGCCCGCTGCCTCTCCCACGATGCTCTGCTCGCACACATGCTCCCGCGGCTCTGGCCCTCCAGTCGGGCCCCTCCCCCTGCCTGCCCGGCCCTGCGCACTCCCCTGGCCAGCCCGGGCTCTTCGGCGCTGAGAGCCCAGCCGCCAGCCCCACCAGGGGCCCTTGCCAAAGTGCCGCCCGGTCCCCGCCGGGGCCTCTGCTGGGCCCGCTCTCCACGGCGGGTGCGTCAGGGGCTGCAGCCCAGCTCAGAAAAGGAGGGGGCCCGACAATGCTGGAACCTGATTTCTAGAACACTTCAGTGATGCCCTAGAGTTGTGGGATAGCTCCCGGAGGCCAATACCATCAAATACCAGCCACACTAACCCTAATCCGAAATGGCCATAGTGATTTGAGCGCTACTCCCTCATCGGGGAGGAGTACAGATATCGATATTAAGAGCCCTTTATATCGAAATAAAGGGCTTCGTTGTGTGGATGGCTGCAGTGTTTAACTCAGTTTAATGCTGCTAAATTCAAAATAAACTCGTAGTGTTAGACCAGACCTTAGTGTTCAAACATCTCCTATCTTCTTTGGTGAAAATAAGATCTGAGTTTCTGTCAAATACACAGTACAGAAGTAGCTGAGTGCAAAACCTTCAGCCAGGCATGTTTTGCTCCCTTCCTGCCTCCGCCCAAGCGGCAAGGCAGAAGCGGACGAGACAGGCCGGCTCGAAGACGCCTCCTCCCGCTTCCCTGTTGGCTGCGCAGAGCTCTTGGCCTGCTCGTGTCTCGTCAGGGAAGTGCGGCCATGCGGCCCAAGCCTGAGTCAAATCCGCAGCCTGGCCAAGCACCATCGCACCCCGGCACGGAGCCTGCAGCCCATCATCAAGGTCAAGAGCAATGTAAGCACCTGTCAGCGGTGCCACCTGGCACATCCCTGCCCCTCTTAGAGCCCCAGGGGGCAGCATTTGCAGCGTCCGGTCCTGGGGGAGGCCTCAGATCCCTGTTGCAGGGGGTCCCATTGTTATGCTTATAAGAAGCACGAAGAATCTTTTTCAGGGTGCTGGCCCCTTCCGCAAACGCCACTGGAGTCCAGAGCCCCTACACCCCCACCGCAGGGGCCAGCTCCCGCCCCAGGCTAGTGCCCCAGCCCCATGGTGCCCGCAGCCTCCCTCCCAGCCCCAGAGTGGGCGGCATGGCCCCAGCCACCCTAGCCCCGGAGCACCGAGAGGGCAGGTTACGCGGCCCCGACTCGACCTGCCATTGACTCACGTAGCTCTGCGCTCCGTCAGCTGGGCTGAAGGCAAGAGGCCAGCCTGTGAGTGGTGAGGGCCTCCTGTCCCGGCCTGAGGCAGCAGTGGACCGCTCACAATGACGTCCTTTTTGTGTGCAACTGCTGCAAAAAACTCCCAGACAGAGAAGCAACAGGCCAAAATGCTACTATACAGCTGCCAAAGTAGCTCAGTTGGGAGAGCATTAGACTGAAGATCTAAAGGTCCTGGTTCAATCCTAGGCTTTGGCAGGCCCTTTCATCCCTGTTTGTGCAGGGTTGGCTTGTTTTCTGGGAGGGCAGCAGCACCTTCATCTGATTTTGAGCTCCTCAGCAGGATAACAGAGAGTATGGGTGTCAAGGTTTCCTCCCCCACTCTGAAGTTTAGGTTACAGATGTGGGGACCTGCATGGACCCTTCTAAGCTTAATTCCTAGCTGAGATCTGGTAACACTGCCACCAAGCCAGAGATCAGTGTCTGGCACACTTTCTGTTTCCCCAAAACCTTTCCTGGGGAACACAGATCCAAACTCCTTGGATCTTAAAACAAGGAGAAATTAACCATCCCCCCTCCTTTTCCCCCACCAATCCTTGGTGAGTTCAGACCCAATCCCCTTGGGTCTTAAAACAAGGAAAAATCAATCAGGTTCTTAAAAAGAAAGCTTTTAATTAAAGAAAGAAAAGGT
>NW_025422981.1:0-148776 GCF_020497125.1 Mauremys mutica
CAAAGTGATGCACAGCACACAGTCAAGTTAATGAATGGAAGCACACCCATTATTGACTGCTTTGTGCTGCATGAGCATCTGATTAAGCACCTAATTACAACTGTACCACTGTAAGTGGAAATGCATCAACCCAGCTTAGCTCCAAGGTGTTTAGATGGGAATGAAAAGTTTCTAAATTAAATACATGGCAGAATGGTTAATGGGGAAAATACACTGAAATGCCTCTACCCCGTCCTGTTGACTTGTTCTCCTAAACCTCCCATGAGTCCTGGCCTCTTGGTCAACTTGCCTCCCAGTCCCCCATCAGCTGTGCCCTCTCCCAACCTAACCCATTTCTACTGCAATTCTTCACCCTCCTCGTCCAGGCAGGGGGTTGGCGCTGCAGCCCCTAAGGTACCTGCATTAATCACTGTGTCTCATACTGGGGCTATTTAGATTTCAGGGAACGATTCAGAATTACTGACTCTGGGAGGTCTCTTAGGGCCATGTTCAACTCTGGTAGCCTCCATGTTACCTCATCCTCCACCCTCCCCCATGTGTCTCTGCTCATGTCGGTGTGTCACCTGATCATAATGCCACTGGCCTCAGCAGAGCTCCCAGACAGGAGCTACATCACAAGGGGGTTACGGTACTGAGAGTGAAATACATCACAGGGAGGGTGTAATTATCCTGAAATGAAACATTCCAGTCTAGGAAGTGAAAGAATTCAAGTACTTCATTACTTAAAATTATGCTTGAAAGAATTGGATTTTTATGAATAAATTGCAGTAAATGTTAATTTCACTGTACACACACACAGATGAAAAAATATTTATATAGCTAATATACAGAAATGCTTCTGGAGAAAGTGGAGTTTGATTTAAGGATATTCACACTGTATATTTTGGGTGTGACATTGACAATTTCTCTTTGAACAGTTATATGATTTGGCTTTTGGAATCTCAACATTTACTGTAATTAAATAATTGTCTGATGACCCCCATAACTTCCCACAGCTCTGAACATTGAAATTGTAAACATTGAAAAAAGAGTTAAAATAAATATCGTTATCTATTGAAATTAAAAGAAAGAAATAGACAAAATTAATTTTGTCAAACCCACTTAACAGCAATTGCAATATGCTAGGGGATGGAAATTCACAACTAAGGCCCCCAACCTTAATTCTGCCCTGTAGTGACACCAGGCAATTGCCATAGGGCTACGAATTAGGCATTTTAGTGTATAAAGTTCCGGATTACGAATCGCTATGATCTAAAGACACATGAGATCTTTTCCTCAGGATATCACCGTCACTGAGTTGTTTCTCATTGGTAATTCCCAGATTAATAACATTTTATCAGCTATGAAGTGGCCATTTCAGATTTCTGGGGAGTGTGTTATTTTGCACTAGGGGCCAGGTCCTTGGAGAGACAGAACATTGGCGGGGCGCAGGCCCTCCCACTCCACTGCGTCCCAGCCCGGGGCCCTAGCAGCAGCAGAAGGCCCGCTGCTTAGTCAGTGGGGATCCTGGCCGCAACACACCGACATAGGCTCTGGTAGTGCTGCAGCCAGACTGGGGTCGGCTACCCCCGGGCTACTTCCACACTCCCCCTCGGGCCCAAACTGGGTCTTGGTGTTGGCCTCTGGGGGATCCAGGAGCATGGGTTCTTCGGGGCAGGGGTTGATCAGCAGGCCTGGCAACTCCTCCGGATAGCGGGCGCAGGGCCGGTCTGGGCGGCCGCCTTGGGCCGCGGGGGTTTCCCAGTCATGGGTTCCACTAGGGACGTCTGTCCTCTCCGGCGGCTGGGCTCCTAGTGAGCTCTGAGGGCCGGTCTTTATAGTTCCGGGTGGCCGCCTGACCCTCTGAGGGGCGGGGCTCAGCGCTCCCTAGCTCTGCCCACTCCGGCCTCTGGATGGGCTCTTCCCCCTCTGGGGCGGCGGGGAGCCACACCGCCTCACTACATTTCTGTATGGGGTTTTTTCATCCCCTTCCTGCCATGTGATCTGAACTGTAAACTCAGCTAATGGGAAGTCAAGAGCACAACAACAGTCTTGTGTCTTCTTTAACATCCCATAATGGTCCATCTGGTGTTGATGGACTTTTCCTCCCAGGCAGGGTGTAATGGATTCTGTTGCCAATCAGCACTTCACATAGGTAAAGTCTCTCTCCTCTGGTGAATTACAGAGCCACAGAGGCTCACAATACAACTAGTCAGATATTATCCCAGGCAGCAACTCACGAGCATTCAATGAAGTCTAAACACATTCTTATAATTCTAATACCTCTTAACAATACTAACACAGGTGAGTCAGACTGATTCCACTGTGTGTTTGTTCATATTCAATTAAGACATGGGGACTTTTGCAAGAGCTAACACCTCATCTGCCAGTGTCACAGGCAGGCTGGACAGGGATGGTGTCTCTAGCCTCTGTTTCCGAGAAGCTGGGAATGGGTGACACGGGATGGATCAGTTGATGATTCCCTGTTCTGTTCATTCCCTCTGAAGCACCTGGCATTGACCACTGAGCTAGATGGACCATTGGTCTGAGGCAGTGGGCTCTTCTTATGTTCACAGTCTGTATGAGGCTGTGGGACTCGCTAGGGAGCCACAGAAAGAAACAAGATGTGCTGACGCAAGAAGGCCCAGTCTCAGAGCCCCCGGGGTCACGCTTGTCAAAAGCTAAAACTAGGCCCAGCCCTTGAAAGGGGCACTCCCAGGAGAGACTGTATAAAGGCTGGTGCATCAAACAACTTTGTAAACCTGAGAGAGCTGCCTTGGGGACAGTGACAGGGAGAATCCCCAGAGTGACTCCTTTGATTCTGCTCTTCTCTGGCCTCTGATTGATAGAATCATAGAACTGGAAGGGACCTTGAGAGGTAGCTAGTCCAGTCCCCTGCCCTCAAGGGAGGACTAAGTATTATCTAGACCATCCCTGACAGGTGTTTGTCCAGCCTGCTCTTAAAAATCCCCAATGATGGAGATTCCAGAACCCCCCTAGGCAATTTATTCCAGTACTTAACCACTCTGACAGTTAGGAAGGTTTTTATTCCTAATCTCCATCCTAAACCGCCCTTGCTGCAATTTAAGCCCATTGCTTCTTATCCTATCCTCAGAGGTTAAGAAGAACAATTTTTCTCCCGCATCTTTGTAATAACCTTTTCTGTACTTGAAAACTCTGATCATGTCCCTTCTCAGTCTTCTCTTCTCCAGACTAAACAAACACAATGTTTTCAATCTTCCCTCATAGGTCATGTTTTCTAGATCTTTGATCATTTTTTTTGCTCTTCTCTGGACTTTCTCCAGTTTGTCCACATCTTTCCTGAAATGTGGCACCCGTAACTGGACACAGTACTCCAGTTGTGGCCTAATTAGTGTGAAGTAGAGCAGAAGAATGACTTCTCGTGTCTTGCTCACAGTACTCCTGCTAATATATCCCAGAATGTTTTCTTTTTTTGCAACAGCGTTACACTGTTGACTCCTATTTAGCTTGTGATCCACTATGACCCCCAGATCCCTTTCTGCAGCTCTCCTTCCTAGGCAGTCATTTCCCATTTTGTATGTGTGCAACTGATTGTTCCTTCCTAAATGAAGCACTTTGGATTTGTCCTTATTGAATTTCATCCTATTTACTTCAGATCATTTCTCCAGTTTGTCCAGATCATTTTGAATTTTAATCCTATCGTCCAAAGCAGTTGCAGCCCCTCCCATTTTGGTATCATCCGCAAACTTGATAAGTGTAACACAGAGACTCTGCTACTGGGAGGGTTTCAGAGGGTGTCAGAGGGTTACACCCTGGTAGGAGGGGGCTAGACCTGTACTGGAATAAGGTCACTTTGTGCTTCAGAGTGTGGCAGAACCTAGAATGTCCATTAGCAGGGAAAAATCCTGGGGGGAATCGGCTTGTAGAATGGACAAAAGCCCTGTCTGAATTCTCTCACATTGCCCTTCTCGCCCTGGCAGGCTGCAAAGTAACGTCCACGTTTGTTCCAGATTATCCCATCCTCCCAGGGGGAAGGAAATGGCTGCAATGGAGCTGGCTCAGGTAAGAGATTATCAGGGAGCTGGTGGTGGGCTCTGCTTGGAGGGAGAGGAGCAGTAAAGGCATAGGAAGGTGGTAGCTGCTACAGGTGGTGGGAGGCAGGAAATAACAGGATGTTACCAACCCGCTGAGACTTGTGTAATCTAGGGTGTGATGGGTTGTCACCCTGGGGTGCAGTCTGGGGAGGTTCTGGGAACATTGAAGGGAGTTTCGCAAGGGAGTTCTCCAGGTGAAGGAGGACCTGTTATCTTGTCCATCACAGAGGCATGTAGACTTCCCTTATCATTACCGCTTCAGACTGCCTTGAGCTGTTAGCTGACTGTTACACATTTTGTTTTGCAGCTACTTAGGTTGGTTAAAGTTCATCATGGAGGAGCCTTGGTTCACTTAGGCCTAGAGCAGGGGGGCTTCATTGACACTCTTGGTCTTCCACCCCACCGAGTTACCTAGAGTTATGCCTAGTGACACCAACATGTGTGTGTGTATAGGTATTAGGTATAATGTGTGTGTATAAGGATTAAAATATTAGTTCTTGGTCATAAATCAATTATCATAATAAATGTGGCATCTTTGTCTTGCCCCCTGAAAAGATCCCGTGTAGTTTTGTCTGTACAACAAAACAGCACCCACTGTGTGCGGGTATTTGATCCTGCTCAAGTAGTCCCCATTGTATAACACTATCGTTCAGAGGTTCCTATTGCACACAGTTCCTGGGGTAAGCTTTATGTCTTTGTGCATTCCTTCAATAAGCCACTAACATTGTCTGGCCTCCTCCAACAGAGCACCTTTGAAATACAGAGACATGGTTAATATTTCTAGCCTCAGGTACAAATGTTAGATGCAAATGTTAGTTGGATAAACACAGTCAATAGGTCTTAAGTTTTGCAATGATACCTCACATCAGCCATCTTGCATAAAGTATATATTAGCTATGTCATATCCAGATCATAAGCATATTTTCATAAAGACTGTAGAGTATAATGTATGTTTGCTGATCTGCAAATAGGAAAGGAGCATGCACCTTTGGGTGCAAACGCTCATGACAATAGTGCAGAGCCATGCAAGCTCCATGGTTCTGTGTGAGATGGCAGACAGTGAGGAGGGCCAGGCAGGTTTGTGGGTTTAGAAAAAAACGGTGTAAACATTATGTATATGTTTATGTAGGGGACACATATAACGTTAGTGGATAGTTAACAATGCGTTCTAAGAAGTTGGATCCCATGGCCACAACCACCCCTGACTGAGCTGTTTGGTACCCAGCATACACTGCCAAACCAAAGTGTCCCAAAATGCAGTGGGTGGACAGTGGGAGATCTATTCATGGTGCACCTCACTCTGAATCTATACAAGTGGTTCTGGTGAATACCCTGACGGCTGAGGCAAGGAGTCCAGGAGGCATGCGCACCAGTGACATAGTAACCGTAAAAACAACAAGGAGTCCGGTGGCACCTTAAAGACTAACAGATAAGGTGCCACCGGACTCCTTGTTGTTTTTGTGGATACAGACTAACACGGCTACCTCCTAATACGTGGCATAGTAACCGTAGTGACTCTGTGCTGACATAACTTGAGTTAACCCACCCTTAAAGTGTAGATATGGCCTTAGGTATATTAAATGTTTGGGAGAGGTAACAGGAACAGTCTGGGGGTAGACAAAGATTCATTCAGATGTTTCGGCTCAAGGCATTGAAACTGGCCTTACTGCACCCTACAGGCTCAGGAACAAAGAGGCACAAAAAAGATCTCATTTATTTATTACAATGTCTTGACTCGAGGGTGTATAACTCGTGATTTTAGAATTCTTGTGGTTGTCAAGGTATCTTGGGGTTGTAGATGCGTGTTCATTATATTTTGAAAGGCAAAACTATGAATGGGTTGAACAAAGAATTAGATCAGTCCCTCAGGATAAGTAGACTGGCTATTAGCCAAGATCATCAGGGATGCAGGCCCATGCTCTGCATGTCCCTAAACCGTCCTTTGATTGCCAGATGCTGGGAGTGGGCAATGGGATGGTTCACTGAGTCATTGCCTGGTCTGATCATTCCCTTAGAAGCACCTGGCATTGACCACTGCCACAAGACAGGATACTAGATTAGGCAGACTATTGGTCTGACCCATGTTGGCAGTTCTAATTTTCTGCAAAAATTACAATAGATTTTTTTTCCAGGGAGAAAGACATTATAGGCGATAGTATCCTGCCTTTACTGAATATTTGAGAATCAAGCTGTACACAACGCATGTGGAAAAACACTAAGGGCTAGACTGAGGCAAAATAACAGTTGCAAAAATGCAATCCCCAGTGGTGGATTGACTCAAAACAAAGTTTTGACACTAGGCCAGAAATTCTGTCAGCTCTAAAATGAGAAGAAAAAATTAAATTTAAAAATTCAGGGAATTCAGGTTATCCCAGCAGCAGATAAAACAACTTAGGAAACTGCTTGGAGACTCTGTGCATTCAGATACAGAGAGAAGGGATTCTTTGTTTCTGAGGGGATCTGTGTAACATGTTTTACTGAATTAAGTCTCAGGGATTAGCTACACTGGCAAGTTAAAGCGCTCGAACTCGCTGGCTCAGGGGTGTGAAAAATCACACACACACACACACACACACACACACACACATATCCCAAGCGCAGCAAGTTTGAGTGCTTTAAAGCGCTAGTGTGGACAGGCTCGGCTCCCAGCGCATCCCCTCGTGGAGGTGGATTACCAGGCGCACCGGCACCCACCGCAGCGCTCTGAACTTTGTAGTGCAGACAGAGCCTCAGTAGGTTGGATCAGACAGAGGGGAGCTGCACTGGCTAGGCAGGGGGATGCCTGTGTCTGTAAGAACCAGCCCTGGGAAGCCCCTGCCGAGCGGTGCTGTCTGTGGGAGGGGAAATTAAAATAAAAAAAGCTGCTTCCCCCCCCCCCCCCCCATTTTTGCAAACACTGGTCTCACTCCCACTGGGGTCACTGCTGCCCCCTGTGCCCCGCCTGTGCCAGGTTTTGCCCTTAGTCACCCTCTGCCAGAGCCTCACTCCTGGGCTTCACTCCTGCTCCTCCCCCCAGCCCTGGTTTTGTCCCTTAGCCCCTCTCCTGCCCCTGCCTCCAGCTGCCTGACCCCCCCGCCCGGGCAATTCCCGCCCCCTGCTCAGCCCCCACCCACTGTCACTCCCCCCGCCCCGCTCCAGCCCCTGGAACGAGCAGAATGTTGAGCTGATATGGGCAGGGGGAAGGGCAGCGGCTTCAGCGGCTGTCACTGAGCATGCGCAGTGCCCGGGAGCGGCACATGGCTGCGGGAGGCGCGTTAATACGCTGCCCGGAGGCTCCTGAGTCTGACGGTTCAGCAGCCCCCGCCCCGCCCCCGCTTTTCCCCTGGGGAGCCCCGGCCCCTCCTGCCCCCTCCGGGCTGAGGTGGGTTCCCGCGTGTCCCACCCCCCCTACTGCCCCCTTCCCGCCCTCCCGTCCCAGCCCCCGCCCCTTTGTGCGGCAGCGGGGCCATGGCCTGGGCCGGGAGCGCAGCGCGGGGGCTGCTGCACCCCTGCTGCCCGCGGGGCAGCGCGGTGGGGCTGGAGGCAGGGACACGCGTGGGGCGGACAAGCTCCTGCTTGGGGGGCCGGGCCCGGCTGCCTGGTTTGCCCCCTGCCCGGGGGGGGTCCCCAAGCTCCACGAGGCTGGAGCGGGGCTGCCCGGGGCGATGGAGCCCGGGAGTGGCTGGGCCGGGAGCTGCAGGAGGGGCCGGAGCGCGGCTCGGCTGCAGAGCTCGGAGCCCAGGCTGGGCCCAGGGGCGGATCTGGGGTGTCAGAGCCGGGCGGGGGGGGGCGGCTGGGGATGGGGGTTGTGGGCGAGCTGGGAGTGCACTGCGGGGGTCAGGGCTGTGGGGGAGTGGCTGGGGATGGGGCTGTGGGGGAGCTGGGAGTTTGGGGAGCGCTGGGGGAGCGGTTGGGGATGGGGGCTGTGGGGCTGCTGGGAGTTCGGGGTGTGCTGGGGGGGGTCGGGGAGGTGGGGGATCGGTTGGGGATGGGGCTGAGGGGGAGCGCGGAGGTTGGGGTGCACTGGGGGGGTCAGGGATGGGGGGAGGGGATGGGGGCTGGGGGAGCTGGGAGTTTGGGGTGCACTGGGGGGGTCAGGGCTGGGGGGGAGCGGCCGGGGATGGAGGCTGTGGGGCTGCTGGGAGCTGGGAGTTTGGGGTGCACTGGGGGGGTCAGGGCTGGGGGATGTTTGGGGGGCTCCATGTTCAGATCTGGCCCTGCGGGAGCTTTGGGGGCTGGCGCTGGGGAAAGTGGGGGACTGTCTGAAGTTGGCTGCTTGGGATGTGGGTGAGGCCCCGGGGAGCTGGGGGTTGGGCTGCACCCCTGGCACTGCAGCCTGGGGCCCTGCGTTTCCTCTGGAAAAGCTGCTCCCTGTTTCACCATCTCCTCTCAGTCTGAGTCCCAGGGACCCTGCACAGGCGTCTGCAGGGAAGAACGGGCCCTGAAATCTGGCAGCTGGGAGATTTGCAGCCGTTTCTAACCCTCCCTCCCCTGCTTCTTCCAGGAGGCACCACAAAAGCATCTGGCCCCTCTGGGAAAAGAGAGAGAAGCAGCCAAAGCCGAGGAGGAGCGGCAGAGCGAGGAGCTGCTGGTAGGTGCCCAGAGCCCCCCGCCACTTAGGTTTGCCTGGCATAAGAATGACCTGGTGAATGCAGGGCCCATCCTGCCAGCCTCAGCCAGGGACCCATCCCCTCTGGAGCCCAGGGAGCCTGCAGGGGCAGACACGGGGGTAACGTGATGCCCTTAGGATGCAGGAGTCTGCTGGGCAGGAGAGGGTCAGTCTGTTAGCCCAGAGCCCCTGCCCACATGCTGTCTGGACGTCACAGTGACCAAGGATCCTTTCTAGCTCCTGAGGGGATGGGGAGGAAGGAGATGAAATGTGGGCTGCAGAGATGGAGGATTTGGCTCAGTGCACGTTGATGAGGTTTTGGGGAGAAGTGTCCCTCCTGTAGGTGATGTACAGCTCACCCCGGTCCTGATCCCTCCTCCCTTCCCGGGATAAATGAACTTCCGATCCCCCACCACCAGAGATCTTGTGTTCTGGTAAATAACTCTGCCACCCGCCCCCAGGTGCATTTATGATTTTCCCCTGTTATGGAGCAGATGAATTTCAATGTTGATAAATGCAAAATAGGGCACATTGGAAAAGATAATATCAAATGCACATAAAATGATGAGGTCTAAATTAGCTGTTACCGCTCAAGGAAGAGATTTTGGAGTCACTGTGGATAGTTCTCTGGAAACATCCACTCAATCTGCAGCAGCAGTCAAAAAAGCAAACAGAATGTGGGGAATCATTAGGAAAGGGATAGACAATAAAACAGAAAATATCCTATTGCCTCTATATAAATCCATGGTATGTCCGCATCTTGAATACTGTGTGCAGATCTGGTCGCCCCATCTCAAAAAAGATATATTGGAATTGGAAAAGGTTCAGGGAAGGTCAGCAAAAATGATGAAGGATATGGAACAGCTTCCGTATGAGGCGAGATTAATAAGACTGAGGCTATGGCTACACTCCGCAGCTTTTAGCCACATGGCTGTGCCGCTACAGCCGTTCTGCTGACAGGCGCGCAGTGTAGCTGCTCTTTGTTGGCAGGAGAGAAGTGCCAGTGTAGATAAAGCCTGAGACTGTTCACCTTGGAGAAGAGACGACTAAGGGGGGATATGGTAAAGGTCTATAAAATCATGACTTGTGTGGCGAAAGTAAATAAGGAAGTGTTATTTCCTCCTCATAACACAAGAACTAGGGGTCATCCAGTGAAATGAATAGGCAGCAGGTTTAAAAGAAACAAAAGGCAGTATTTCTTCACACAACACACAGTCAACCTGGGGAACCCCTTGCCAGGGGATGCTGTGAAGGCCAAGACACTAACAGGGTTCTACAAAGAACTAGAGAAGTGCATGGAGGACAGGTCCCTTAGGGGCTATTAGCCAGGATGAGCGGGATGGTGTCCCTAGCCTCTGTTTGCCAGAAGCTGGGAATGGGCGACAGGGGATGGGTCACTTGATGATTCTCTGTTCTGTTCATTCCCTCTGAGGCACCTGGCATTGGCCACTGTCAGAAGACAGGCTACCGGGCTAGATGGGCCTTTGGTCTGATCCAGTCTGGCCGTTCTTATGTTCTATGTTCCCCTGTTACTGAGCCGCCCTCTCCCTGTTGCAGAAACAGACGGCAGCCGAGAGGCAGAAGATCGTCTGGGAGTGGCAGGAGCTGCGAGGGTTTCTGGAGGAGCAGGAGCAGCGGCTGCTGTCCCGACTGGAAGAGCTAGAGAGAGCCATTGTCCAGCGAAGGGATGAGGGCGTCTGCAGCCTGTCCTGGCAGATTTCCCTGCTCAGCGAGAGGGGAGGAGAGAAGGGGCAGCAGCCGCTGAGCCAACCCCTGCAGGTCAGGCTGTCGTTGCAATGATCATACGCAGCGTTTCTCTAGGTGCTTCTGAGCCCTAGACCCCAAAGCACTTTACAGAGTGTGGTCATGGGCATTATCCCTATGGGACAAATGGGGAAAGTGAGGCAGAGGGAGGGGCAGAGCCCTGCCCAAGGTCACCCAGTGAGTCTGGCAGCGGCGCCAGGGATGGGCCCTGGGAGTCCTGGATGCTGCAGCCCCAAGACCTTCTCTCCTGGAAATGTCTCTCTGCATTTGCACTTGGAGGGTGAAATCCCCTCCCCCACCATGCTGAGGTCCCGAGCCAGGCCCAAGGCCCCTGTCACTGCAGGTTAATGGGTTTAGTGTGGCCAGGGGCCTTCTGGGTCTCTCAGCACTGGGGGGAATTTGATTCTCAATGCAGAGAAATATCTTCTGCCTGTAAAGTGCCCGGGGAGAAGATTTCCACAGTGGGACCTGCCCGCAGGGTTTGCTGGGGCTGGTAGGGGGGCAGCAGCTCTGGGAATGTAAACCTGAAATTCCCCTACTGCCCGAGGCCTCAGTGGTGACCCCTGCAGAGCAGGAGGCCTCCCCATCCAGGGACACTCCCCCTGACGGCCTCCTCTTTCTCTCCTTTTTAGGGTGCTGGGAGCACTGGGGGCAGGTAAGTCCTGGGCTCCATTTCGCTCCCTCTCATGGGCCGCTAGGTTTGATAACTGCACTGAATAGGAAGCTGCCCCCTGCCCTGGGAGCATGTGAGTCTGTCTCCCCTAGTGGCTGACTCGGGTAGGAGACAAGCCGGTTACTGTCTGGTCGCTCATGAGGTCACAGCAGGGCTGCTAGACCCAGGGCCGATGGGACAGACCAGGCCTGTCTCCTGGACTGACGTGGCCAC
Organism: Mauremys mutica; assembly: GCF_020497125.1. NCBI lineage: Eukaryota > Metazoa > Chordata > Testudines > Geoemydidae > Mauremys > Mauremys mutica. Next base: position 11,294 of record NW_025422981.1, read on the forward strand.
GTCACGTACTCAGAGGGCGCAGAATCTCAGCTTTCGCATTTGTTAAAGTGAGTTGCCAGCCCTCAGTACCTCCCCAGTGTAAACGGAGACAGTGTTGCCTTGCTGGGGCTGCCAGCAGCCTGAAGCCATAGCTCTGAGAGCATGAACTCTCCTGTCCCCTGTTAATGTCAGCGGGGTGTCAACTGAAATGGCAGCACTTTGATGTGAACATTAAACGTTCCCTGGCTGATCACTCGAGCAGGTGGAATGGGGAGAGGGCGGGAGTGAAGCCTTTGTGGGGTGGGAATAGGGGGTTGCTGTAGGGAGGGAAGAACAGAGGAGAGACAACAACAAGGAAGCGAGAGAGAAATGGAGAAAGGAGGGTGGGAAAGGCAGGGAAACACAGGGAAGAACCAGCAGGGCCCTACAGGGGTGTCCAGGAGGGGGCTGTTTTCCTCCTGAGTGACACTGAGTGTGACAGACAAAGACTTGGCAAAATACTAAGAACTAAAATTTTATTTCCCATACGAAGGGCAGATTCCCCCCTTGTTCTTCGTACGTGGGTGTCCCATGGAGAGCAGTGGGTGTTCTGCTGTGACTGGAGCAGGGCACAGAGTCCTAACCCGATGCCCTGGCCACTGGCCGTAACGGACAGGGCAGTGTGGCCCTCTCTGCCAAAGGAGCTGGACGCCCCAGGGTTACTGCTTCAGCTGAAGGGTTGGGGGGTTTTGGCATTAAAGGGCCCACGTTCATTCCCTGCTGGAGCCCTGGGCTCTGTCTGTGGCCACTGTCAGCATGTAGGACCTGCCCACTCTCTGGTCTGTGTCTCCTCCCTTTCCACATAATCCCCGTGCTGGTGCCCCTTGTTCCTGCCGTAAACCAGTGTAGGGGGTGGCTCTACCCCCCCAGAACCAGAGCGTCCCTGAGAAAGCCCCTGAACAATGTCTCCGTTCCTTGCTCGAGTGTCTCCCCACTTCCCGTCTCTCTGGGGAGCACAGGGTTGAGGTGACTCACCCTGACATTGACTATCTCAGGCTACAAAGCTCAGATCCAGGTTTTGTGAAGTTTGGGGGTTGCTGGGCTCAAGGTCTGGGGCTCAGGCCTATTTCTCACCCCTCCTTTCCCCAGCAGGGAAGACGGGACGTTTCGGAAGCCAGAGCCGGCGTTTGCGGAGCTGGAGAAGAGACTCAGCGATTTCTCTCTGCAAAGTGCCGTGCTGCAGGAGGTGCTGCTGGGATTCAAAGGTGAGTTGGAGACTGGGGGTGGCGTCTCCTCTGGTTAGAGCGACCCTGACCCTGGGAAGGAGTCGGGGACTCTAGTGATGTCACTGATCCTGGGCTCCATCTCACAGCCCAGCTCAGCGAGTCGCCCTTCCCCATGGAGCAGCCCTGTGGGGCTGGCTCTGCCTGCAGCGGCTGCGTTATCGGCCTCTGATCTCTGTCACCATCTCGTCGTTAACAGCAGTTTCATTAATAAGCAATGGGGGTTTCTCCATGAATGTGAGGGCCTGAATTCTCACCTCTCCCATCTTCTCCTTCCCCTAGAGACGCTGCAACGGGAGCTGGGGAGCGACACAGGTACGTGTCTGTCTCTGACGGGCCGTGGGGAGATTTCAGCCCAATAACCATGTTAAGGACAGGGGATTGCAGCCTCCAGCACCTGGAAGCCGTGTAACAATGGGAAGCGATGTTACTTTGTTCTTGCACCACTGTATTTTCAACTGACTTGTCTCTTAAATATTTTAGTTCAGGGATCAGGAACCTTTGGCACGTGGCTCACCAGGGTAAGCACCCTGGCAGGCCGGGCAAGTTTGTTTACCTGCCATGTTGGCACGTTTAGCTCCCACTGGACACAGTTTGTCACTCCAGGCCAATGGAGGCGGTGGGAAGTGGCAGGCAGCACATCCTTCAGCCTGCGCCGCTTCCTGCATCCCCCTTTGGCCTGCGACGGCAGACCGCGGCCAGTGGGAGCTGCAGTCGGCCAAACCCGCGGATGTGGCAGGTAAAGAAACTGGCCCGGCCCACCAGGGTATGTGGATTGGAGTTTCCCCAAGGTCCTTCAAGTGTTTCTTGATTGGGCACTTGATTTGCAAATTCCTTTCTGAAGAAGCTGACCTAATGCTTTACTAAGGCTACTTCAGAATCAAAACACATCGATGTACAAGAACGTAGCCAATATTCCTAACTTTAACTGCAAAAATGATACGCCCACATAGGTAGTATCATCAGCAGCAGCAGCAAATTATAACCTTTTCATAGGCACCTTACACGACAACCTTTGTACAATATTTACTGCAAATATATAAGTGGTTGCACCAATGAACTATATAGTCACAGGTTATATTAATAACATCACAGCCAGGGCTGGTGTTAGGGGTAGCAAACAGGGCAACTTCCTGGGGCCCCAGACCCCCACAAAGCTACATTGCTTCAGCCCTGGGTGGTGGGGCTCAGGGGCACAGACTTCAGCCCCCTGCGCTGGGACTTCAGCTTTCTGCCCTGGGCCTCAGCGAGTCTAATGCCGGCCTTGCTTGGCAGCCCCCTTAAAGCTGCTCACGGCCCCCCAGGGGGCCCCAGACTCATGGTTGAGAACCCTGCCTTACCCCACGAATCACAGCAACGTTCAGGTTACTGCCAGGCCCAAAGGACCAGTCACTTCCTTAGGTCAAATGACTCTTAGATCTCCCAACAAAGACAACACTTGTAGCCAGTCCTGTCACAACCTGTATTAAGATTTATTTGAAAGGAAATGAGAGTTGTTTACAAAGTTAACGCAGTGTGACAAAGCTCTGTCCTTGTCTCCATGGGCCCTGCATTTCCTGGTGGATTTCGCTAGCCGCAGAGGCTCACTGTGACCCTCCACGTAGCCCTTCTCTCTAGGGACAAGGGTCACAGCCCACTGAGCCATTTTCATCGTAAGCCAGCGAGGGAGGGGAGGCAAAGCTACCCTCCCTTGCACAGTCTTTGTTGTCTCCCAGTCTCAGTGATTAATCAGGGGAGCAAAGGGGGAGCCCAGGACCCCCCTCTACTCTAGGCTCCAGCCCAGGGACCCTAATAGTATCAGCTGTGGTATCTGACCTTTTAGAAACAGGACACATACAATTCCCTGTTCTACTTCCCCACAGCAGCCCCACTTCCTCAGGCTCCACTTCACCCTTACCTCAGGGCTTCCTTCCTTGTGCCTGATCTGGTGTGCACTGCTCAGTCGCTCCCACAGCTCCTGTTCTGCACACCCACCTGCCTAACTGGGAGCTCTTTAACTAGTTTCAGCCAGCCCCTGATTGGCTTCAGGGGTCCCAATCAACCTAGCTGTCTCCACGGCTTTCTGGAAGGATGTTAATTGGCCCCAGGTGTCTTGATTAACCTGGAGCAACTGTCCTTTGGTTACCATGGTAACAGGGATTTGTTTAGCCTGGGGCTAACATACCTGTTTCTCACTACTTTCCTAGAGCCAGCTGGCCTTGCCCTGTCACAGCAGCTAATCATCCAGATGCAGACAAATTACAGTCTTAAATTTCAAAGGTAATAGAAGGTTCTCTAATAAGCAAGCTCTGCATATTCTTTAGGACTAACCCCGGCTAAGCAGCTGGGGATCTCGTGCTTATGCCTAGGAACTTTGCCCCCCAGAGTCCAAGCAGCATACAGATCATCAGTTCCTTCTGTGTGGGGGTTTTTCATCCCCTTCCTGCCATGTGCTCTGAGCTGCAAACTCAGCTAATGGGAAGTCAAGAGCACAACAGTCTTTTGTCTTTAACATCCCATAATAGTCTCTCTGGTGTGGATGGACCTTTCCTGCCAGGCAGGGTGTAATGCATTCGGCTGTCAATCAGCACTTCACCTAGGTAAAGTCTCTCTCCTGTGTGGTGATTTACAGAGCCACAGAGGCTCACAATGCAACTAGTCAGATATTAACCCAGGCAGCAACTCACAAGCACTCAATAAAGTCTAAACATGTTCTTATAATCCTAATACCTGTTTTAACAATACTAACACAGGTGAGTCAGACTGATTCCACTGTGTGTTTGTCCATGTTCAGTTAAGACATAGAGGCTTGTGTAAGAGCTAACACCTCGTCTGCCAGTGTCACAGGCAGGCTGGGCAGGGATGGTGTCTCTAGCCTCTGTTTGCCAGAAGCTGGGAATGGGTGACAGGGGATGGATCATTTGATGGTTACCTGTTCTGTTCATTCCCTCTGGGGCACCTGGCACTGGCCACTGAGCTAGATGGACCATTGCTCTGTTGCAATGGGCCCTTCTTATGTTCACAGTCTGTATGAGGAGTATCTACTCATTTGGACTCACTGGGGAGCCACAGAAAGGAACAAGATGTGCTGCGGCAAGAAGGCCCAGTCTCAGCACCCCCGGGGTCACACTTCCCAAAAGCTAAAACTAGGCCCAGCCCATGAAAGGGGCACTGCCAGGAGAGACTGGATAAAGGCTGGAGCATCCAACAACTTAGTTAACCTGAGAGAGCTGCCTTGGGGACAGTGACAGGGAGAATCCCCAGAGTGACTCCTTTGATTCTGCTCTTCACTGGCCTTTGGTTCATAGAATCATAGAACTGGAAGGGACCTCGAGAGGTCATCTAGGCCAGTCCCCTGCCCTCAAGGCAGGACTCAGTATTATCTAGACAATCTCTGACAGGTGATTGTCCAGCCTGCTCCTAAATATCCCCAGTGATGGAGATTCCACAACCTCCCTGGGCAATTTATTCCAGTGCGTAACCACTCTGACAGTTAGGGAGTTTTTTTCCTAATCTCCATCCTAAACCGCCTTTGCTGCAATTTAAATCCATTGCTTCTTGTCCTATGGTCATGTCCCCTCTGAGTCTTCCCCAGTTTTTTTCAATCTTCCCTCATAGGTGATGTTTTCTAGATCTTTAATCATTTTTGTTGCCCTTCTCTGGACTTTCTCCAATTTGTCCACATCTTTCTTGAAATGTGGCCCCCAGAACTGGACACATTACTCCAGTTGAGACCTAATCAGCGTTGAGTAGAGCGGAAGAATTTCTTCTCGTGTCTTGCTTACAATACTCCTGCTAATACTTCCCAAAATGATGCTTGCTTTTTTGAAACACTGTTGACTCCTATTTAGCTTGTGATCCACTACGACCCCCAGATCCCTTTCCGCAGTGCTCCTTCCTAAGCCGTCATTTCCCATTTTGTATGTGTGCTACTGAGTGTTCCTTCCTAAATGAAGTACTTTGGATTTGTCCTTATTGAATTTCATCCTATTTACTTCAGACCATTTCTCCAGTTTGTCCAGATGATTTTGAATTTCAGTTCTATCCTCCAAAGTCCTTGCAACCCCTCCCAGCTTGGTATCGCCCGCAAACTTGATAAGTGTAAGAGAGAGACTCTGCTGATGGGAGGGTTTCATCATGTGTCAGAGGGCTACACCCTGGTGGGAGGGGGCTAGGCCTGTACTGGGATAAGGTCACTCTGTGCTTCACTGTGTGGCAGAACCTAGAATGTCCATTAGCAGGGAACAATGCTGGGGGGAATCGACATGTGGAAAGGAGAGAAACCCTGTCTGAATTCTCTCACATTGCCCTTCTCGCCCTAGCAGGCTACAGAATAACGTCCACGTTTCTCCCCAAATCATCCCCTCCTCCCAGGGGGAAGGAAATGGCTGCAATGGAGCTGACTCAGGTAAGAGATTCTCAGGGAGCTGGTGGTGGGTTCTGCTTGGAGGGAGAGAAGCAGTAAATGTACAGGAGGGTGGGAGCCAGTGATGAGCTGCCAAAATATTAACAACAGGTTCCCTTGTCCTCACCTCACGAGGGGGTCATGCCCCCCCAGGGGTCGTGCCCCTTCCAACCCCCCATGCTCCTTGACACCCCCCCCCGGGGACCCCTGACCCATCACCCCCCATCCCCTGACTGCCCCCTGCCGCCCCATCAAACCCCTCCTCTCATTCTTGATGCCCCCCTGGAACCTCTGCCCCATCCAACCACCCCTTCTCTCTGTCCCTGACTGCCCCCCACCACCTCATCCAACCCCTGCTCCTTCCTGACTGCCCCCCGGGACCGTTGCCCCCATTCATCCCCCTTGTACCCTGCCCTCTGACTGCCCCAACCCCTATCCAGCCCCCCACAACCTCAAAGGGGGAGGAGAAGAAGGGTGGAGCTTTCAGAGGAGAAGGGGAGGTGAGCTGGGGCCGGGGGCCGGGTGGACAGCTGCCTGAGCCTTTGTTAAATTTAAAAGCTTTTTTAGAACCAGTTGTCCTGAAACAACCGGTTTTAAAAAGGCTTCTAAATTTAACAACGGGTTCATGCGACCCAGCTGGAGCTCACCACTGGTGGGAGCTGCTAGAGATGGTGGAAGGCAGGAAATATCCTGGGTGGAGAAAGGGAGGGGACAGGATGTGAAAAACCTGCTGACACTAGTGTAGTTTAGGGTGTGATGGGTTGTCACCCCCAGGGGGCAGTCTGGGAACCGCTGTGCCCTCTAACCCAGGGGTCCCCAACCCCCGGGCCGTGGACCGGTAGGAACCGGGCCGCGAACCGACCCCTAGCACATCAAGCGGCGTGTCTCCGGCGGGGTCCCTGAGCCCCGCCCGCTCAGAGCCGCGTGGGGAGGGGGCAGGGCTGTGAGCTCCGGGCTGAGCTCAGCTGCCTCCGCTCGGCGTGGAGCTCCCAGCCCCGCCCCCTCCCCACGTGGCTCGGAGCAGGACGGAGCTCAGGCCCCGCCGGAGACACGCTGCAGCTGTCGGGCGAGGCGCTGAGGCTCCGGGTGAGGAGGGAGCTGGGGTAAGAGGCTGGGGCCAGGGGGGTTGGCTAAGGGGCAGGGAGTCCTGGGGACAGTCAGGGCACAGAGAGGGGGCGGAGGTTGGGGGAGCGGTCAGGGGGCAGGGAATGCGGGGGGGTTGGATTGTGGGTGTTCCGGGGGGGGTCTGTCAGGACTCAGCGGGGGGGGGGATAGGGGTTGGGGCAGTCAGGGGACAGAGAGCAGGGGTGGGTGGTGGGGGTCTCTGGGGGATGGTGAGGGGACAAGGAGCAGGATGGGTCGGGGATTCTGAGGGGGGCGGGCAGTCGGGGGGGCAGGAAGTGGGTGGGGGTCAGATAGGGGGCAGGTCCGCGGAAATTTTTTTTTCTACGAAACCGGTCCCTAGTGCCAAAAAGGTTGGGGACCGCTGCTCTAACCCTCAAGCTGGGCTGGCCCTTCTCACACTGCTTTGCTGGACATTCAGCCAGCCTCTCCAGGGCCTGTTATCACCCAACACGACAGCAGGTGGCGCCATGCACCCAACTAAGCTACCTGAGTGCTTTACCTGAGCCACTCAAGGAGAGAGAGAAGACAACAGCCAATTTCCCAGCAATAAGTGTTAGCAAACAGATCAAAGTAGATTACTTATATAACCAAAAACTCAAACTAAGCCTAACATACTATCTGGATAGAATTTGAATTAGCAATTTCTCACCCTGACTGATGATAGAAGCAGTCCACCAAGTTTCCATACGCAACCTAGAAATCCCTTTACCCTGGGACCAGCACTTCCCCCACTTCAGTCTTTGTTGCTCAGGTGCTGCCAGGAGTTCTCTTGTGTGTGGGGAATGAGGCCAAGAGATGATGTCACACCCCACCTTATGTAGCTTTTCCATAGGGCAGGAACCATTTGTTCCAAACTCAGTTCCCAGTCCGGTTTATGGAAAAATACAGGTACCAAAATGAAGTTCATTGTCATGTGGTCTGGTCACATGCCCTAGAGTGCCCTGCTGAGTCATAGTAACCATGACTCATAGGCTGGCTAAAACGTTCACAGGAGGGCTAAGCTCTTCTACAGTCCATTGTCTTTGTTGATGAGCCATCAGCTCTGTCTGGCTTCTTCATTGTTGTACCTGAAAGGCTCGTTGTGGGTGTTACCCAGAGTAAGCACATTTGAAAGACAGATACAGAGTCAATATCCATAACTTCAGATACAAACATGATCCATGCACACAGGTAGGATAATCGTATTCAGCAAATCATAACTTTTCCAATGACACCGCACATGACTCATCTTGTACAAAATGCCTCATGTCCTAATCATATTATAATCCTGCCACTATGCTGAATATGGGCTGTAGTGTCAGATAGCTCCTAATGTCAAGGCACAGGTGTTGGGAATGGAACTTGCCCTCTTTGTGGAACAGGAAATAACCCTCCAGCCAGGGCTGGGAAAACTTCCCAGACTCCCAGTGCTGGAGCCTGAACCTACTGACACTTCATTAGTTACCTCCACCCCCGATCTTTGTGGCAACTGCAAACGTTATCGGTGATGATTTTATATTCTCTTCCAGGTCATGGATAAGAATGTTAAATAGCACAGGGCCAAGATCCAATCCTTACGGGAACCCCCTAGAAAGAAATCCACTCAACCATGGTTCCCTATTTAAAATCCCAGTTTTTAATCAATGTAATGTATGCCGTGTGTATTTTGTACATTCTAGTCAAAATATTGTGCTGAAGCAACTCAAATGCCTACGTATATTACATCAGTACTATTAGCTGCAACCAAACTTTTGTTCTCATCCAATAAGGATATCCACTTAGTTTGATAGAATCTATTGTGTCTAAACCTTTTTAATGGATACTAATTACATTACTCTCCTTTCTTTATCAATGAAATCCAGTATCGGCTGCTCCATTCTTTTGCCCAGTATCGATTTCAGACTGACACACTTGTAATTAGCTGCGTCATCTCTTTTATACTTTTAAAAATATTGGCACAGCATTAGCTTTATTCCAGTCTTCTGGAATTTCCCAAGTGTTCCAAGTCCTAATTAAAATCACCATTAACAGTCCACCACGCTCCTCCAGCAGGTCTTTCAAAACTCTAGTTATCTGGACCCACTGATTTAAACACATCTAACTTGAATAGCTGCTGTTTAACGTCCTCGTGAGTTATTGTTGAAATGGAAAGACTGTCAGTGTCAACATCTTATGATATGAGTTACATCATCTGTTTTTCTCCAAATCCAGGAGAGAAATATTTATGAACACTTTTACCTCTTCTCCATGATTGTTGATAATTCTGCCATTTCCATCTAGTAATTTATCACTACCATTGTTAGGATTAATTTTGTACTTAATATACTTTTTAAAACCTCCTTCTTATTTTCATTGGTTGATCATTGATTTCTGTTAGCGTCCCTTACCAACTTTCTACAATTCTGACCTTCTAACTTAGATTCTAACTTCCCCTTTCTTCCATATATTTTATTTGGAGAGTGTTGGGATTCCTACCAGGGAGCTACCAGCAGGGTCCAGAGACAGCCCAGTCTCCTATATTAAGCTCTGGCTAGTAGCTATGTGATAAATGTGATGACCCTGCCTCCGTCTGTCAGCTGGGAGACACAAAGTTTCTCTCTTTCTATCCTCTGATGCCTCCTGGATGCTCTAGGCAAGGTGAGGTGGGACTCTGTTAACATGTGCCTCGCGGAGCTTCCATTTACCTGGTGCTGCTGTTCTGTGAACAGTGGGGTTGTGAGTGGGGCAGCAGGTATTGAGTGTTGGACTCTTGCTCTTTCAGGGGCCGGTGACCTTCGAGGAGGTGGCTGTGTATTTCACCAGGGAAGAGGGGGCTCTGCTGGACCCCACTCAGAGAGCCCTCTACAGGGATGTCATGCAGGAGAACTATGAGACGGTGACCTCGCTGGGTAAGGAGTCCTGTCCCCTGGGTTATTAGAAGCTGTGGGGTCTCCGAAGAACCTGAGCAGTAATAACTTTATACCTTTATTTGTCACACAAGTTTTGACAAGTTTCCTTGCCCTCTCCCACCCACTAGTATCGTTTTTGGACATGTGCCTTTTTGGTGCCGTCAGTAATTTTAAAATTGCATTGTATGTATCCTTATTGGATACATTCATAACTGCAGCTTTCATGCCTTTTCCTCATTTTAAGAGGAAAATACGCCACCTGTAGAATTCTAAATTGAGTAAATGGGTGTATGACTCATGCATGGCTTGTGTGACAGTCAGATGAGCTCCTCTTTTGATAGGAGAGCGTATAATGTTGCCATTCAGGACCCCATGGGTGAAGGGAGAACAGAGCTGTGGGAGGGGAGGAGAAGGGGGGAGTAGATAATTCTGGGGTGCCAGGACATGGGGAGGGTGTGTGCAGGGTTAGAGCTAAGAAGCAGCAGGGAGGGGTGAGGTAGTGAGAGACGTAGAGGGAACACAAGAAGCTCCCAAGGTGCCGGGAGGTGGTGCTGGCTGAGAGTAATGGGAAGAAGTGGAGAGGAGTGTGGAGGAAGGGCACTGAGGAAGTGGCTCATTCTCAGGTGCTGAAGCTAAGTGTCCTGTCCTTGTGGAAGAGTGGGACCCCTTGGGGGTCTAGTGCACTCAAGGGGCACCTCCCAAGGACTGTTTAAAAGCCAGGGCATTGCAGAGATCCTATGGATCCATGACAGTGCCAGAGGTTCAGCCTTATGGGGGAAAAGATATAAAACAAGAAAAGGATCTAAATGTGTATTTACCATCACCCCCTCATCAGTCCTCAGGGGAATCCCTGATCAGTTCCAAAGTGTATTAAAACCTTCCTTAAAGGCTCACCTCCTTGGTTATCAGGTGGCGTATTTTCCCTTCACCCTCCCACTTCCCTGGTTCTTGTCACGCAGACAGCAAGCAGCAAAAGACCAGAAGTCTGAAGCACAGATAATGCGATGTTTATTGAGGTTATTTCCAAGCAAGCATATTCCACTGCCCTAATGAACTTACACCTAGAAAAAATAATTATGCAGCAGACAGAAACAATTAGAACCAAACTGATTAACAAAGTAAAAGTGGTGGCCATAAAGATAAAACAATACAGAAATGAGTGTTTCACAACCACAAGCATTGAGAAGGGATTTCTTGCCAGACAGGCTGCTGTCAAACTAAATTTTCTTGAACCATCTTAAGATCTGTTTCTTTATCTGGTGGTGATGGGCACTATCAGGACAGGATCGTCTTCCTAACAGCCCAATAGCACCTTATTTCAGTGTGACGGGTTTGGGGTGTGAGGATGTGACCCTTCGCTTCCCAGCTTATGGCTGCCCCTGCTGCTTAGCCAAAGGCCTTAGCCTAAGAACAAGGCCTCAGACTGTCAGAGTGAGAGAAGGCCCAGACACAGGCAGACTGTGATTTTGATTCTTAGCTAGTTACAGGGGTATAAAGACAAAGGGATAAAAATACCCCTAAGTTCTTAAAGTCTAGGCTTTACAGGGAGGCCTGAATATCTCTATTCTAACAGTGGGTTCTACCCCTTCCCCCGTTCTGTGTCTGTCCTGTCTATTTAGATCAGGGTCGGCACCCTTTCAGCAGTGCTGTGCTGAGTCTTCATTTATTCACTCTAATTTAAGGTTCCGTGTGCCAGTAACACATTTTAACGTTTTTAGAAGGTCTCTTTCTATAAGTCTATAATATAGAACTAAACTATTGTTGTATGTAAAGTAAATAAGGTTTTTAAAATGTTTAAGAAGCTTAATTTAAAATTAAATTAAAATGCAGAGCCCCTCCTCGGACCAGGGGCCAGGACCCAGGCAGTGTGAGTGCCACTGAAAATCAGCTCGCTGCCGCAGGTTGCCTACCCCGATTTAGATTGTAAATTCTTCAGGGCATGGGCCATCTACTATTCTCTGTTTGCACTTTGCCTAGCACAATGGGGACCCACTGTTAGTTGGTCCTTAGGCACTAAGGTAATTATTACAATTTATTATAATAATAACTCTCCTGCCACTTTGAGCCAAGGAAGATGGCCTTGGGATGTGTAGCCTTATTTGGGGTGTGTGAGTAATGTTGATTTATCAACTTAATTTAATGTGTATTGTAATTATTTTAATTAATTAATAATAATACTTAATCATTTATGTTAATTAATATGGGTTTAGGCTCGCCAATTTGTTTGATCAGAAGATAAAAGTTCGTGTTTCGAATTGGGTTCCACAGATAAAAGGACCTTCGGGGGTATGACAGGAAGCTCACACGGAGACAGATATAGTCATAACGACTTTTTATTAAACTCAGTGAAATGTAAAACAGGTAGAATTACAGAGTTACAATTGTATTACTGTTATTCAGGAGATACATATGATGATACAATATTATGTGCTGCAAACTTTGGTTAATATTCACACCCTGTTTTGATACACTGGTGTTGGTCTCGCCTCTGGCGGTTCTGGTTTCACAGCTCTTGCAAGGGAAACTAATGTAAAGAGCTCTCAACGCTACTTTGGAATTTACTTTTTAGCTCAACTAAATAATCTAATACACAAACTAAAATAAAGTTTAGAGAGACCAAGCTTAGCCGAGTCCCTTTTGAACGTAAAGTTTGAAAAGAAAATAAGTGTGGCCTATTAACTGGTTAATAGCCGTCGTAGATGGATAGCATGAATACGTAGTTGAAGTTGGTGAAGTGTAGAGAAGAAGGAGGAGGTCGAGGTGCGGGTAAAAAGAGGTAGGTTACCTCTTTTTATAGAAATAAATGCCGGAAATCCTTCCTCTTATGCCCAAATTTCAGTCTTCCCCCATAGAAATGTTAGGGTACGCTTACTCCATAGGCTAGTATGTATATGCGTATGGATGGCAGGTGTCTGCACACTTGTGGGGTACTTGTTAAGTGTGTGAGTACAACTTTGAAAAATCCCCTTTGCTATTCTTCATTGTCTGTTGGTCTAGGTAAAGGGTCTTAAACCTAAGCGTAGGCACTTTATTTGGGTATAGGAAAAACAGTTCCTTTTCTGGGTGAAAGGGCACAGGATATAGCTATGGTAACTTTGCTTTAGCTTAAAATGCAGATTTTTGGCCAGTAGGTTTCTTGCATTACAGCCAAACATAGATTTATTAATTCATATTAAAAATATCACAATACTGTACTTATAAGAAAAGAGATATTGATGCAGGCAAGCAGATGAATCCTGAGGGCTACAGATGTTACTGCCTAAAAATGAGATGGGGTTAAAACTATGGAATATTCTTTGTGACAAGTATCCCACAACTTCCACTGACGTCCCTTGTTTTCTTTGCCTGGAATAGGGTTTCCAGTTTCCAAACCTGATGTGATCTCGCAGCTGGAACGAGGGGAAGAGCCATGGGTCCCGGACCTCCAGGGCTCTGAGAAAGAAGTGGTCCCGAGAGCTGCCTTTGCAGGTGAGGAATCAGTTAAACAACTCAACAACTGCTTAGGAATGCAGGAAACATTTGGGATGCCCTACAAAGACTCCGTGAGCGCTTCAAGTTCAGGATTGTTCCCTGCAGATGTGGAATCATTATGGCAGATGTCACTCATGGCTTTCCTCCTATTCTGACTGACAACTGGCAGCAGGTCCCTCCCCGATCTCACTTTCCCCTGAGAGTTATGGTGCAATGAGGACCCAGAACTGATGCCTTCCTCTCTTCTCTGTGGAAGGGTTTGGGGAAAATCAGCTCCTGATAGGTTTGATCTCTCCCACATATATTTTGGTTTGATCATCCCTTTTTCCATTCCTCTCTCTGAGATTTCCTTTTTCTCAGTCACAGGGAGTGACCTATGTCTGGATTCTCTCTGTCTCCCATCCGGCGATGGGCTGGTGAGTGAGAACGAGGAGGAGAAACCCCAGCAGGAAGACACTGTGCAAGTAGATCCACATTGGATGTTATCAGGAAGATCCAAAGGGAATGTTTCCAGGAGTTGTGCAGTCCCAGAAAACACAAAAGCCTGTGAGACTCAGCAGAGGCCAGAGGAAAACTACAGTAGCGACTCAACCCTTATTCCATGCAACAGAATCAACTTGGAAGAGAGACGCTACATGTGCCATGAGTGCGGGAAAAGCTTCAATCGGCGCTCTCACCTTATCACACATCAGAGAATCCACACTGGGGAGACGCCCTACACGTGTTCTGAGTGCGGGAAAAGCTTCAGTCGGAGCTCACACCTTATCACACATCAGAGAATCCACACAGGGGAGACGCCCTACACGTGCTCTGAGTGCGGGAAAAGCTTCGGGCAGAGCTCTCACCTTATCACACATCAGAGAATCCACACAGGGGAGACGCCCTACACGTGCTCTGAGTGCGGGAAAAGCTTCAGTCGGAGCTCACACCTTATCACACATCAGAGAATCCACACAGGGGAGACGCCCTACACGTGCTCTGAGTGCGGGAAAAGTTTCAGGCAGAGCTCTCACCTTATCACACATCAGAGAATCCACACAGGGGAGACGCCCTACACGTGCTCTGAGTGCGGGAAAAGCTTCAATCAGAGCTTTGACCTGAGCGCACACAGGAGAATCCACACTGGGGAGACGCCCTACACGTGCTCTGAGTGCGGGAAAAGCTTCAGGCGGAGCCCTGACCTTATCATACATCAGAGAATCCACACAGGGGAGAAGCCCTACACGTGCTCTGAGTGCGGGAAAAGTTTCAGGCAGAGCGCTCACCTTATCACACATCAGAGAATCCACACAGGGGAGAAGCCCTTCATGTGCTCTGAGTGCGGGAAAAGCTTTGGGTGGAGCTCTCACCTTATCACACATCAGAGAATCCACACAGGGGAGATGCCCTATACGTGCTCTGAGTGTGGGAAAAGCTTCAATCAGAGCGCTCACCTTATTAGACATCACAAAATCCACATGAGAGAGAACTGTAATAAATCCCTTGACTAGGGCTGGCCAAAGTTTTGTTTTTTTAATTACATTTGCTAATTCCCACATAGTGATTTTTGCACCATGTTCACCAAGGTCTCTCAGCTCCACCAGATCAGTTGCCTTCTTCTGCCTTTTGCAGCTCACCCTTCTTTGGGGTCAGTCCTGTGATCTTTTCTATCACCTCCTTTCCTTTGAGTCGAAGGAGTGTGTGTCCCTCCTGCCAGGAATCTTCATCAGCTCCAGGTGGGGGAGAGGTTTGATCCCAACAAGCTACACTGAGGCAAAAAGTACCTGTGCCTGACATCCACTAGGGCTGTACATGGCGTTGGCTGCTCAAGTTAGTGATCGTAATGTAAACATTTGTAGTGCAGATGCAGCCCAGGTGCAGGATTTGGCATTAGCTTTCCCCTTGACCTGACCCAAACTCCATCACTTTTCCTAGTCTTAACAAACCCTGAGCATCACGGTTGTACTGTTCCCCCATTTCACAGCAACTGTTAGTCATCGAGTTCTCCCTTGGGGAACAAATTGTTTCATTCCCAGTTGCTCTGATGTTGCTTCAGGTTGTGCTGGGGAGCAGATATTTTTATTATCATTTTCCACACTTAAAATATATTGAACTATAACAAAGAGCAGGAACAGGGCAGGGATAGGGAAAAATGTCATTTCCCCCATTGTAACAACAGACGTAGTTAGGGTAAGTCAGAGGGATTCCCTTATTCCCCATCACCATCCTCCTTCAATCCGTGCTAGAGCCTAAGAATCCTTTTCCTTTCCCCCGTTGTGGGATGGGAGACGTCCCAAAGTGCTCCCTGGGCTATAGCACATGGCTCAGCTCAGAGAATAAACCCCCAATAGCCCCTGAGCTTTGCTTTTTGAATTCTGTGTTTCCGATTACTTCAAGCCGGGGCATTGTGATTATTTACCAGTTTCTCTAGCACTGTTCCTACCACTGTTTCTGTAACATTTTTTGTTTTTTATGGGACAGGGTTGTTATTCCTTTGCCTAACCCCAAGCTGGAAGGCCAGGGTGTCTGTTTTCTCTGGCCCCTCCCCACAGACCAATCTGACAGGGTTGCACCTGCCAGGAGCAAACAAAAAGCCCCACCGGTCACACACACAAAGCAGATAGACACACACAAGACACAGAAGAAACTGAATTATTTGAGCTATCAACATTTCCACTTTCTCACAGCCATGTTAGTTCTGAAGGTTGTTTTAATTTGTTTATTTTCTTGGAACCAGAACTGGGGAAAGAGACACTGGAGTCAGTGGAATAACAGCAGGAAGGGATAAGTCTCATGATTTGTCACTAACCAAAGGCTTTTTAAACAGAGCGATAATGTTACTGAATGGTCTGGCTAACCCTGCAGTTAGAAACAATCAGCTCTACGGGTGGTAAATTTACAGAGGCTCTGCTGCTGATCCTGAAATAGAAGCACATTACCTTTAAACAGCTGCTACTTCAGTGCCTCTGGAAGTACAGAAAACAATGATCTGTCTTAAAGGAAAGTTGCCATTTCTCAGAGCCCCAATTTCTATTGTGTGTGTACAGGAAGGTTTGAATATGTAGCAGGTAGTTTAGTAAAGCTTAGGTATTTTATGTGTGTAACAGGCTCCTGCCCACCTCCAGCAGAGGTTTCAATCACATACGATGGCAACTTACCGAATGTCACACAAATTAGTCCATCCCTCCCCATATTCAGTCTCTGACGGGAATGTTAGAATGAGGCAGAGAACTGGGAAAGTATCACAGTAGGAATACATTAACAAGTGGGATTAATCAGAGCTGGGCTGCAGACAGAGCCTGTTCTACAGCTGGTGAAGTGACAGGGACACACTCCCGCTAGTGCCGACTCTGAAATAACAGCAGAAGCAAATCGAAGAGAATGAGCTCATGGGCAGCTGCCCTGTCAGTGCATCACTCACCTGGCAGGTGTTACACAAAACACAGCACTTCCCCCCACTGCCACCACTTCATTATACTGGCCATGGGGGTATTTGTCCTGCAGGACTTTGATCTCTCCGGGTGGTCCGTGGTGATTCATAACAGAGCCATTGGGGAGCAGGAGTCATCCCAATGGAAATCTCTCCACTTCTTTCTCAGTGTTACCTTCTTAGCCTTGGCTTTGGAGATGACATTAGCCTTATCCTGTCTTGATTTTAGGTAGGATTTTGATCACCTTCTGGGGCTTGGCAGCTTAGAACTTTTGAGGGCTTTTCTCTGCCTTTTTGGTCCCCGCTTCAGTCAGTACATTCTAGACATGGGCATGGTGACCTTCCTGAGGATCTTGACAGCTTTAGCCAGCTTCTTGGTGGCTATTTTCCTGCTCACCGCCAATGTCTTCTTCTCATGCCTTGTCCTGGGGGCCCAGCTGCTGGTTGAATGGAAAGGAGCCGAAGTGCTGGTGACTTTAGCCTGCACCAAGTGGCCTTTGCTCATCAGACTCCTGAACCCCAACTGGATGTGGTTCTTGTCCTTCTGCACAGCACAGCCCTGGAGAAGAGGGATCTGCAAATGTACATTCCTATGATCCCTTTGTTTAATTGATGAAAACATAAACTAGACACTTAGAGGCTTGGAACTGATTTCAGCTGATGGACAGGTGTGCTAGGTTTTTATGCATTTGAACAGTGAAATGTTGAATGTAACACTCATTTCAAGCATCCCCGTATAGTGGAGCTCCTGAACATAATGGAGATTGGAAATGAAAATGTTTTCCCTTTTTTTCAAAAATAAAAATAAAAAAATAAGAGGCTTATTAGAGGGGACTTGGATTTGAAGCAGGGACCACTTGATCTGCAGTCAAACACTCTACCACTGAGCTATACCCCCATGAGAGCAGATGCTTTCCCCATTGTAGCTGAAGCACATCAGTGATTCCAATAGCAGGGGCAGGTTCTCTCTGGGGCACAGAGATTTTTCGGGGAGTTGGTGGCTCCTTTCTTTCCTCACCCTGGAGTAAATGCATCTTTTTATTCCATGGTACATGTTTTATGGACTAACAACAGCAGCTTGAAGAAAGAGGAGAGTGAATATCTCACTCTCAGGGCTGAAGGTGGCCACGTCCCCTCTGTCTGACCGTTGCCATTGCAGAAGAGAAGGTTTCAATGGAGTTGAATGCCCTGGCTCAGACTAGAGACACAGAAAGGTTTTGCTGTTCGTTGAACAGCAAATGAAATTGTGTGTGAGAAACTGAGGAGGGACATGAAACGCCCACAGGGTGGCGCAATGCCCTAAGCTAAGGCAGGAGGGTGAAGGAATGGGGCTGAGGAATGACTGAAGTGGACTCACCTGGGATTGAAATGACATTTGTTTGTGTCGGGCAGTGAGAAATGTGACATTAATTCAGATGCAGGGTTGAGGCTTCTTTAGCTGCTTGTCGAACTTGAACTTGATTTCCCTGAAGGGAGAAAGGGAAAGTCTGGGGCAGCCTTGAGTCCCTGGCTGGAGCAGTGTGTGTGAAAGGCTCCAGAGACGCAGCTGGCAACTACAGGCCACTAAGGCTAACGTCAGTACCAGGCACATTGGGTGGAATTGTAGAGCCCAATGATTAGACCCATCGGTGAACAGAATTTGCTGGGTGTAATGGGTGGTTCCCTGCTCCTGCCCTGCGGGGCTTGAAGCAGCCCAGGAGAGGGCTGGGGCAAGGAGCCTGGCCCCTCTAAGAGGTTGTGAGCCAGGAGCCCAGTCAGTCTCCCTCTGCTTGTAGCGAGAGAAGGGCCTGGCTGCAGGGACCCAAGCAAGACACCTAGAGTGGGAGCAGGGCTGGGGAAGGGCCAGAGGAGCTGGGAGCTCTGGCCTGGAAAGCCCCAGGCTGCAGGCCTGACTATAGGCTGAATAGGTGCAGGGCTGCAATGGGGCAGCCCAGGGGGAAACAGAGGTGGCAGGTCCAAACCCCTTTGCCTGTGATGAGTGGCTCATACTGCAGTCTGCTCCAGTGAATGGGGGCTGGATGGAGACTGGGCAGTAGCCAAGACTGAGGTGAAGTGGGGATAGTGGGTGGGGGTTCCCCTGGGAGGGGGAGACCCAGAACTTTGGGGGTACTGCCAGCGTAAAAGGGGCACCGGGGTGTCCTGGGAGGGACAGGGGGCCAGCTGCGGTAAGGCAGATCACCGGCCTGCAGAGGGTGCTCTGATGGCTGCAGAGCTAATTCCCAAGACAACCAGGAGGAGGCGCTGCCGGGTGAGTCTGCCCCTGCTTACATTGGGGAAGAACATGGTTTTTGTAAAGGAAAATTATGCCTCACAAATCTTCTATACTTCTTTGAGGGAGTCAACAAGCATGTGGATAAAGGTGATCCCGTGGATATAGTATACTTAGATTTTCAGAAAACCTTTGACAAGGTCTCTCCCCAAAGGCTCTGAAGCAAAATGGGATAAGATGGAAGGTCCTCTCTGGGATAGGTAACTGGTTCAAAGGCAAGAAAGAAAGGGCCTGATTTTCAGAACGGAGAGAGGTAAATAGTGGGGTCCCCCTGGGGTCTGTACTGGGACCAGCACTGTTCAACATACTCCTGAGTGATCTGGAAACAGGGGTAAACAGTGAGGTGGCAACATTTCCAGATGATACAAACCAACTCAAATTAGTTACGTCCAAAAGAGAGTGCGAAGTGTGACAAAGGGATCTCACCAAACTGTCTATAAATCTATGGTATGCCCACCATTGATCTGATCCAGTATGGCTGTTCTTGTGACCAATAGAGGGCAGTCCCCACCAGCAATATTTATATTTGGTGCGCTGAAAGGGCCAACTTTCCAAAGCTGACCCAAAGGTTTAGTAAAAGTGTTTTGGAGAAAAACATTAAACAGAACAATGTAAATGAAAACTGGGAGCTATTGTTTAAGAGCTTGTTAGATGGGGCATAAGCCACATTGCCTAATTAGCTGAGCTTGCAATGGCCTTCCACTCAACTGCCTGAAATTTCTCCGTTTGCAAATGTGGTACCCACTTTAAAACCTAGATCCAATCAATTACAACATGTCAGGGAAGATTCTAGGCATCAATGATCTGATCATTGGGTTGATGGCGATAAACAAGAGATTCCCATAAGGCTCCCTCCCTCCCTCTTCCCAAGAGCCACCCTCATCCTCTCTCCCCTTTCTGCTCCCGCATCCTCTGCAAACTTTCGAAGACAGATGCCTCGTGATGGCCTTTGCTCGTGGGGATGTTGCCTCTTGGTCAGGGTTTTGGCCCTTTTGGGGGGAAGGATGCAGCAGATGACGTGGGGCGGGGGGAGCCCAGGGCCTCCCATGGGCTCTGACCCAGGCCACTCTGAGGGCAACACTTCTTACCACCTCGCTATTGTCCTAAGTTCACCGTTTATCACAGGAAGCTCTGACGGGTGTCAGCTCACTGCTTGGTGCCTCTTCTCCGCCGGGCGTGGCATGGCAGCTCTCTTCTTGGGGTGGCAGCTGCCTCTGTTACGCCGACAGATCCAGGTTGGTGACGCGGTGGTGGGCGGGATCGAACCGGGGACCTCTGGAGCTTAGTGTGTGGGCCTCTACAGCATGAACTAAAAGCCACTCGGCTGTTAGCGAAGGCTGTATAGAAGTCATGTTTTATTTCTCCCTCTAAGTGATCTTGGTGCCACTAGCTGGGACGCACCACCACACCCTGGAGGTGTGTGGGTTACATACTTCCCCTAGCTGAGGAAGCGCATCCTGAGCTTCGGAGAGTTCCCAGCTGTAATCCCGGACGAGCCCTGTAACGATGCGACCACTGGCAGGACACTGCTGAGAGTATCAATTCAGGACAAATTGCTTGGAGCAGGGCAGTCACAGCCCGAGGCTGGGTGCCCTTTACTATTAAAGCATGTCACACCAGCCATGCAGAGAGGACTTTGGTTTTACCCCACTGGCCAATCGGATGTCATACAAGCAAGTCCCTCAGCTATTCCAGTTCCCTTCTATCATCCCCAGCCCCGCTCCTTATGGGGATGAATGGTTATGAAAACCAATACCCCAGTAGAAGAAAAAAGGTTCTCTCAAAGGACCCCAAAGGACCAAGCCCCAAACGCAGGTGAATAGATGAGTCAGATCTTACCCACAAATCACGCTCTTGCAAATCCTTTAGCGTTGTTATGGAAAAATCGATCCACATGTTGTGTTTTCAATCAGATCAGCCTGAGGCCTTTTACTGATTAGAAGCACGCAGGGGAGAACCGTTATGGAAACAGCCTCCCCGAAGCTGGTTACAAACAGCTTTATAAAGCTTAAAACCACAATCGTAATATGCAAGTTACACACATAATTTCCTTATTATTTTGCTAAAAAAATATTGCAAAGATAATGCTGATTGGAGCAGGAGTAAATTTCTTCCATATTAGGCTTTTCCTGTTCTTACTTATCTGTTCTATGCGGTTACGTGTTGGCAGTCGGGGATATTACAAAATTGTTTTTCAGTCGGGGACGGTTAGGACTTTCCACTGTCTCCTCCGTGCCCCCGTGCTTGGCTTGTCTGGCCTTCCCTGGCAGCTTGACATGAGGCCTGGGCCTACAAGGCCTCGGATAACACTGGATTTTCCCTTACAGCATCTAAAATATAAAGTTTATTCATAAAAAGAAAGAAATAGAGATGAGAGTTAAAATTGTTAAAGGAATCAATTACACACAGTAATGGCAAAGTTCTTGGTTCAGGCTTGTAGCAGGGATGGAATAAACTGCAGGTTCAAATCAAGTCTCTGGAGTACATCCCCCACTGGGACGGGTCATTCAGTCCTTTGTCTAGAGCTTCAGTTTGTAGCAAAGTCCCTCCAGAGACATGAAGCAGGACTGAAAATAAGATGGAGACGAGGGATCAGCCTTTTATAGCCTCTTGCCATGTGGTCTTTGCTTTCTTTGTCCCAAGGACACTCTATCCAGCACGTGGCACAGAAAAACCTTAGAGTTCTGTCCATAGGCAGGTCCCTGCAGACCTTGCTGAGTCACAAGGCGTATCTGCCTTCTCTCAGTGGGTCGATTGTAGAGCTGATGGTCCTTAATGGGCCATTAAGCAGGCTAGGCAGAACTGACACCAACTTATCTGGGGTGTTCCCCAGAAGCAGAGCACAAGTTTGAAATACAGGCAGCATAGAGCCAATATTTATAACGTCAACTACAAAAATGATACACATCTAGAGATAGCATCATTATAATCAGCCAATCAGAACCTCTCCATAGACCTCTTACACGACAACCTTTCTACAATATTCACTGCAAATATAGAACAGTGGTCGCAACGGTGACCTATGCGGTTACAGATTATGTCAATAACGTCACAGGAGGTGACACGGCATCAGTGAGACTGATACTGGAATACTGCCTCCAATTTTGGTGTCTTCGTTTGAAAAAGATGTTGTGAAATTGGAGTTGGGGCAGCAAAGAGCCACCTAATTTTCTGAGGACTGGAAAAAATACCTTCTAGTGAGCTATTGAAAGAGCTCAACCTGATTAGCTTATCAAAAGAAGATTGAAAGGTGACTTCATTGAAGTGCCTTAATGGAGAGAAATGATTGGGTATTTAAGAGCTCTTTAATCGAGCAGAGAAAGGCATAAGATGACCCAATGGCTGCAAGGTGAAAAGAGACAAATTCATATTACAACTAAGGCACAAAAATTAAACAGCGAGGATGATTCATCATAGGAACAAGCTACCAAGGAAAGTGGTGCATTCTCCATCTCTTGATGTCATTTAATGAAGACTAGATGCCTTTCTGGAATGTGTTTGCCCCAAAAGTAGCTCTTGTGTCATACAGGAGGCCTGTGATATGCAGGGGGTCAGATTAGATGCTCTAATGGTCTCTTCTGGCCATAAAGTCGACTAATTTCTAAAAAACTGAGTGCAGCATTGGGAGCAGCGTCTGATGTTTCCCTGTCTAGCCGGCTTGCTGCCTAGAACGAACGCTCCTTGAGTAGGGTGATCCCCAGGGAGTAGCTCAAACCTGCGAAGTGCCTGGCCAGGGGCAGGATATTGGCACAGCAAGGGAGGGGTGAGGCAGTGACATCACAAAGGCCTTTGGCAGGACCTCAACCTATTGGTCCAAGGTGGTGGGGAGGTGGTGACCTCACAGAGAGATGCTGGCATCAGCCAGGCAGGACAGGGGCGAGGGGCCAGGGAGACCTCAGAGACCCCTGTGGCTTTGCTCCAGCAAGTCTCCTTCTCCAGGTCTCTCTTTGAGGACTGAGAGAGTATTAGGGTTCACGGACATGAGCACCAGGAGGAACCTCTTTGGAGTTTTCTCCTTCCCTTTTAGTGATTATACTAGAAAACAGCCGTCCCTGTTTAGAAGGTAAGCTTTCAAACCTCCTCCAGGTTTGAAAGCTGTTCAGTCTGATCCATCTGTTGCAGGGGAGTGCTCTGTGTGTGTGTTGCGGGAGAGGGCTCTGCAGCTCCCACTGTGGGAGGTCCACCCAAAAATGTGGGGCTGAAATAGTGCTTGGGCAGTGATACCCACCAGTGACCTGGGCCATCCTTTGGGCTCTCTGGTGAGAACCTTCAGCCTCCCGTCCTCAGTCTCTACCCTGATTGGCTGAGCAGGGGGTTATTGACAGGGAGGAGACTCAGATCCTTGTTGGTCTCTTTCAAGACCAAGGAAATAAGTCAGAACCAGTTCTATGTTTGATGAATTTTGCTGCTTCTCTGCATTAATTGTCTCTGAGCAGCTCATGATTCTCTCTGACATTGCAGTTCTCCTCAAATACTTGCTGAATAATTACTGTCACTGTTGTTGGTCTGGAGCTCATCTGAGAGCACTTTATTCAGGTCATTCAATGACTGAAATTCAAGATCTGATGGTTAGTTTGTAAAAGCAGCAAAGAGTCCTGTGACACCTTATAGACTAGCAGATGTTTTGGAGCATGAGCTTTCGTGGGTGAATACCCACTTCGTCGGATGCATGTATTGGAAATTTCCAGGGGCAGGTATATTGAAAATCAGGGCTCTTGGGTCCTATTCCCAACTCTGCCACTGACTGGCTGTGTGACCTGAGACAAGTCAATTCTCCTTTCTCAGCCTGAGCTTCTCCCTCTTTCGAGTAGGGATAATAATGATCTGCTCCTGCCTACCTCACGGTGGGTGGAGGCAGGGTCAGCTCTAGGTTTTTTGCCGCCCCATCCCAGCCCTGGGCTCCCCCCCATAACCCTTGCTGCCCGAGCCCTGGGCTCTGCCCCCCCCCACCCGCACCCCCCTGCCGCCCCAGCCCTGGGCTCTGCCCCCCACACCTTCATCCCCATGCTGCCCGAGCCCTGGGCTCTGCCGCCCCCACCCGCACCCCATGCTGCCCCAGCTCTGGGCTCCCCCTTCCCCACCAGTGCTCCCCCACCTGCACCCTCCTTCTGCCCCAGCCCTGGGTCACTGGTAACTTGCTCCCAGGGCAGGTCATTCAGCAGGAATTTTGGATGTGCACAGAACACAGACAGGACTGGTTCCCGCATGGTTACAGAACTGCAGTAAAGTGGAACAATTTTCAGCTTGTGTGATTGGAGGAGATCTGGATGCATATTATAAGACTGTCCTCCATAAATGAGGAAAAGTTGAGGTGCCTTTATTATTCTTTGTTTCTATGGGGAATTTGCCAGTGCAATATCACTGTCTTCCTTTTAAACAAACAAAACTAGAAAAAAAATGGCAATGGCTGTTGAAAATAGCAATTCCAGTCCTAAAAACCACTGGGAAGCATTTCTTGCTCAATTTTATCTAGTAGGATGCCCCTGGAACAATGGGATCGAGAAACCTGCATCACTGACAGTGCAGCCATGGAGACACCACACAGCAGCCTTCCCTAGCAGGGGCAGGGGGGCGAGAAGGGACGTCATCCGAGCTCCCTGCATCCAGGTCACTTTCCTCAGCCGGGCTGCGTCAGGGGAGGGCAGAGAGCAGCAGCTTCTGATGCTCCCCTCACAGCCCAGCCCAGGTGGGGAAAGTGACCAGGACGCAGGGAGCACATAGTGTTGCTCCTCGCTCCCCCCAGCCTCTGTGGGGCCACGGAGGAGCATTGGGGCAGGGGAGAGCAGTGAGCACCTTTGCACGGCCACACGGTGCCCTTTGACCCCCTGGAGCCCTGGGCGGCTGCCGGGGGCCCCACCCCTAAGGCCGGCCGGGCTCCCCAGCACGAAGAGCAGAGACACAGGGAGACTGGCCACCCACTGAGCAGAGGTAGCCTGGGCGGCTCGTAATGGAGGCTCGGGGGGGCTCAGCCTCCCCAAACCTTGCGTTGCCAAGGGGGCAGTGGGGCCCATGACTAGGGGCCCTGGCCAAATTGGGCTCCCCTGGGAAAGTCTCCCCCACGGTGGCCCCAGGGCTGGAGGAGCTCCCACTCCCTGCTACGGCCCGGGGGCTGCAGCAGGGGCACAGAGCTTCTCTGGTCTCGGGGCCGCAGTGGGGCCGGGGTAAAGGAGTGACAGGGTGGGGCCAGTGGGGGAAGGGGTGGAGCAGAGGTGACAGTGGATGGGGCCGTGGGTGGAAGGTGTGGAAGGGGGCGGAGCCACACACAGAAGTGGGGGGGGTCATGGTTCTGGTACTGGGGCCCCCGCACTTGTTCTCCCTTTCCCTGGACTTTGGCATCACCAGCCCCTGCTTAGCGAGTAGGGGTCAGTGGTCCCCAAAATGTGGGGCGTGACTCCTAGGGGGACACAGAGGAAGATTGATGGGGGCACCTCAGGGCCTGAGCCAGCCCCCATGGAGGGCAGGGAGGGGGCCCCACTCAGCCCCACTCTGTCCCAGCTCTTCCCCAACCCCACCCTCAGCCTGGGCCCCTGGCTCCCAGCCCGGCCTCGACCCCCTTACCCCTGTCCGCACCCCTCTCCCCAGCAAGCAACGGCCCCACTCCCAGCCCCGGTTCTCGACCGCGGCTTCCGAGGGGCCACAGCCATGGATACGAGGGCGCAGTGTGAAATGTTTGGGGATCACTGGGTTAGGGTGACGTCCTCAATCACTTCTCTGCAGTCCAATGAAAGCGATTCCTCCCCCACCCACCCCTCCGTCAGGACGGCCTAGGTACGTTCCGCTGCCCTTCACTCGTACAGGAAGGAGAATAACATTTCATTCCACTCAATCCGAAAGTGATTTGCAACCCACCACCATCCCAAACTGGTCATTTTGGGGAAGCAGCCCCCTCATGCTGCATAGCTAGGCAGACTAGGGGTGTTTATGCAAACACGGCCTGTTCCTGAAGTCTTCCCCCAGCTCCTCACTAGATGTGAGGGGGGAGCTCATTCAGCCCCTGCTTCTGCTCAGTATTGGGAAACTCCTTAGTGTCCCTATCTCTGCCGGCCTTAGATTTCTCCTCCTGTCCCTATCTTAGCAGCTCAGATGAGGTGGCCAAGTGGTTAAGGTGATGGACTGTTAATCCATTGTGCTCTGCACGCAGGGTTCAAATCCTATCCTCATGGGCTGCATTTAGTCTTTATTCTCCTTTACAGACAACCATCTCTCCCTTTGGTACAATGACAGATCAAACAATGTTGCTTCTTGCAAACAAAAACCTTCTCAGAATCTCAGCTGCCCCTCCCCTCTTGCTTCAAATAAAATATCTAAATCCCAGATTTCTAAAAAAATTCTCTAGTCCTGCATTTCTTAGTTTTTATCTCAAAAGGGAACAGCCTCATAATCTCCCCCAAACACCCTGGGACCTCCCCAAATAATTAAAATACCCCCAACCTGAGCAAGGCCACAACAGTGAACCAGAGCTAGTGTCTAGGCCAAGCTGTTCTGAAGGAGACAACTCAACCATTTTCTCTCTGCTTCCCTTGGCAAAGTCTGACAGAAAACAAAATTCCCCAAACTGAAAATTTTCTGCTGAAAAACCACTACTAGTCTGTTTGGGGACTTTGGTTTGAATGTACTATTATTATTCTCTTCTGATTTCTGAATCAGTTTTGTCGTCCAGGTGTGTTTCCAGCTGTTGAGTTGTGGGGGAGAGAGGCCAGCTCATGATGTCTCTACCCCCCCTTTCATAGTTTCTTCCAACTTGCTAGGAAGTACCTTTGCTAGGATGTGAGTCAAGCAGTGTCCATTGTCGCTGTGCTATCTCGGAGAAGTCTGCATTGTACCCGGTTCCTGGGATAGTCCTTGGCAGTGTGGATCCCTTTAATGGACCAGCAGCGAGTCTGGCTCCTCCATTGTCACACCTGAAAGGCTGGTGGTGGGCATTTCCCAACCTCATCTCAGTAACACACACAGAGCAAAACTTCCCAGCTAATGCTACACACACAATCCAACACAATATTAATGTTCAACAGACCAAGATTTTTTAAATGATACCTCACCAGGCAGACTTTGTACAAACCGTATCATCATTATATGAGACTGGTGAATATGGGGCTTCCAGGGTGCTGCTTTGAGCACAGCGTGCCACCCCTGGGCTGACATTGCAGTGGAGACGTACCCTTAGAGTCCATCTCTCCTGGGGTAAAGATGGCAGCACGGCTGGCCTGGACCATCTGACGTGGGCTCATGAAGCTAAAGCTGAGAGGCTAAAAACTGCGGTGCAGATATTTGTGTTCACACTGAAGCCTGGGTTCGGAAACCCTCACCCCTCGTGAGGTCTCAAAGATTGGACTCAAGCTCATCTGTCTGCACTGTAATTTTATAGTCTTGCAGCCCAAGCCCCATAACCCTGAGTCAGCTGACCCGGGCTTTGCGACAGGTGCCCTGGGTGTGTTAATCGCAGTGCAGACATAACATTAGGTTACGTCTCCAGTGCAATGAAACACCCACGACTGGCCCGTGTCACATTAATCAGGGTCATGCGGCTTGGGCTGTAAAGTTGCAGTGTCCGTGTCTCGGCTCAGGCTCAGTCCCCTGCTCCAGGAGCCCAGAAGGTTGGGAGGGAGTTTAGCAAGTGGAAATGGTAAAACCGCAGGGGAGTATTACCCTGGACTCATGGCATTTCTCCATTGGTCTGTCTGCTTTGTGGCAGGGACAGAAACACGTCCTGCTGCTTTTGTTATTTCAAGGGGCAGGTTAGGATTTTCATTTTCAGACACAGTGCACAAAACAGGACTCAACCCTCGGCATAAACTAACCGAGCTGCCCACAGATTCTGGCAGCCACAATGAGCATTTGGTGTGAGAGCTCAGACCTGCCCCTGTCCCAGAGGGACAGGGTCGTCTGTGAGGGGACTGGACCACAGACCTATCAGCTCCTAACTCCCAAACTTTCAGTAACTCTATCATCAGTGCCTGTGAGTGTAATTTAAACCAGAAGAAAAACCACACTAGGCTAGACCGAAGGTCCATCTAGCTCTGAATCTTGTCTTCTGACAGTAGCCAATACCAGGTGCCCCAAAAGAAACTCAGTAAAGTACCACTGGAACTTGAACCCAGGATCCCCTGTATACAAAACAGTGGTTTTAGCCAGCTAAGCCATGGTGCCTACAGCTGCTGGGTGGACCTCCCACAGTGGGAGCTGCAGAGCACTCCCCCGCAACACACACACACCCTCCTGGTGTTGGGAGGGGAACAGGAGAAAGGACAAAAGAAGCAAGAAACGAAGGGAAAGGAGGGATGGATGGAGGAAAAGGGGAAACAAAAAGGACAAACCCTAATGTCCCCAGTGATTCTGAGGGACAAAATCCCAGGTGCGCAATAAGCTGCCTCCTTAAGCTCGTGTTTTCCATGCCTAGAATTCAACTGTCACCCCATGGATCAGACTGAACAGGTTTCAAGCCTCCAGGAGGCTCTTACCTTCTAAACAGGGACGGCTGTTTTCTAGTAAAATCACTAAAAGGGAAGGAGAAAACTCGGAAGAGGTTCCTCCTGGCGCTCACATCCGTGAACCCGAATACTCTCTCGGTCCTCAGAGAGACACCTGGAGAAGGAGACTTGCTGAAGCAAAGCCACAGGGGTCTCTGAGGTTTCCCTGGCTCCTCACCCCTGTCCTGCCTGGCTGATGTCAGCATCTCTCTGTGAGGTCACCACCTCCCCACCACCTTGGACCAATAGTCTGAGGTCCTGCAAAACGCCTTTGTGATGTCACTGCCACACCCCTCCCTTGCTGTGCCAATGTCCTGCCCCTGGCCAGGCACTTTGCAGGTTTGAGCTACACCCTGTGGATCACCCCACTCAAGGAGCGTTCGTTCTAGGCAGCAAGCCGGCTAGACAGGAAAACATCAGATGCTGCTCTCAATGCTACACTCAGTTTTTCAGAAATTAGTCAACTTTATGGTCAGAAGAGACCATTAGAGCATCTAATCTGACCCCCTGCATATCACAGGCCTCCTATATGACACAAGAGCTACTTTTGGGGCAAACACATTCCAGAAAGGCATCTAGTCTTCATTAAATGACATCAGGAGATGGAGAATCCATCACTTTGCTTGGTAGCTTGTTCCTGTGGTCAATCATCCTCGCTGTTGAATCTTTGTGCCTTAGTTGTAATATGAATTTGTCTCTTTTCACCTTCCAGACATTGGGTCTTGTTAGGCCTTTCTCTGCTAGATTAAAGAGCCCTTTAATATCCAATCTTTTCTCTCCATTAATGCACTTCAACACTTCAATGAAGTCATCTTTCAATCTTCTTTTGATAAGCTGGACAGGTTGAGCTCTTTCAATAGCTCCCTAGAAGGCATTTTTCTCCAGCCCTCAGGACATTTGGTGGCTCTTTGCTGCCCCAGCTCCAGTTTCACAACATCTTTTTCAAATGAGGACATCAAATCTGGAGGCAGTATTCCAGTATCAGTCTCACTGATGCCGTGTCACCTCCTGTGACGTTACTGACATAATCTGTAACTGTATAGATCACCGTTGTGACCACTGTTCTATATTTGCAGCCAATATTGTAGAAAGGTTGTCATGTAAGGGGTCTATGGAGAGGTTCTGATTGGCTGATTATAATGATGCCATCTCTAGATGTGTATCATTTTTGTAGCTGACGTTATAAGTATTGGCTCTGTTCTGTCCATATTTCAAACTTGTGCTCTGCTTCCGGGAAACACCCCGGACAAGTTGGTATCAGTTCTGCCTAGCCTGCTTGATGGCCCATTAAGGACCATCAGCTATACAATCAACCCACTGAGAGAAGGCAGAAGGGACTTTGCTACAAACTGAAGCTCTGTACAAAGGACTGAATGACCCGTCCCAGTGGGGGATGTACTCCAGAGACTTGATTTGAACCTGCAGTTTATTCCATCACTGCTACAAGCCTGAACCAAGAACTTTGCCATTACTGTATATGAAGGGTTCAAATCCATGTGCATTTTATATAACAACCTGGTCTATGGATTGTGCCACCTCTTTTCCAGACCCGAAGTCCAGAGTATGGTCAAGGGACCAGAGGCCTAGCAAATAGTGATCAGCTAAGAGAAAGCTGGGTAAACAGAAAGCCTTGCTTGGTAAGATAGGCCTGGTCAGCAAATTGCCAGGTGTTGGAGCTAAGAACTAAATAATTGTGTCTTATTCAGAGTTGCAGATTGAGCAAAGAATCCCTGTTCCTATTGTGTTAATCTCTTCTGTAGGGAGACGTTTTTCCCACAGAGTCAATCTTGAGTTTATGAAAAGTTGGCACCTCAGTTTAAGATATGGCATCCTTCCACCTCCCTTCCCAGGGACCAATGCCTGCCGTTAGACACACAAAAACAATCTTTATTGCCATATACTTTCACTGTTTCTTTGCTTTAACCCCTAGGAATGTACCTGTTGGACAATCAAAGGAGTTGCTCCATTCCTATGGACCCCAAATCAGAATTCAACATATATATTTTATACTAATAACATATTGTCAAAGTATTAATGAAATGTTAACTTGCTAACTTGAGACCATGGGTGGAGACATTATGTGACCTGTTAACCACTGGCTACTGTGCTATCTTGTCTTGCTGCAAAACTTATCCCAGGGTTTGGAACTGCCTACGCCGTCACTTTCCCCCACCCATGGAAAATCTATATATTCTATTGTAATTAATTAATTAATAGAGTCTCTGAGCCTAATAAGCCCACTCTGCCATCACTGTGTGTAATAAACTCCTATTCTTGACCTCTACACGGTGGAGATTTGTGTCCTTCACAGACACCTGCTGAATAAAGAGGAGATTCAGCATCCAGCTTGGCTGAATGTGTCTCCTCTCCCCACAGCTTGGTGATTTTTGAGGAAATGGAGAAGACTGCCTTTGCCTAGCTGTACATGGCTTGCAAAAGAAACAGGTCTTTTTGGTGACAAGTGTTGAAAGGAGCCATTAGACAAATGTGGAGACAGGAAAAATGTCCCCTAACTGAACTGGCATCTCTGGATGCTGAAGTCACAACACAAAGTACTAAACAGTATAGGAGAATGGCTGGTATCAGAAGAGTCTCTACCAAAGCCTTTTGCCACCAGCAGGGGCCTCTCTGTGCACAGAACTCCTGGTAGTGTGATGGCTGCAGGCAGTGGAGAACTCCATTTTGGCATCTCTTTGTCGGTGAACATCTGCAGTGGCTGTTTAAAGGTCTCTGGATAGTGATCTTTGGGAAGAGCTGACTGAAGTGTCTTCCTAGTAACCAGGAGATCCTGCCTTGGCCTGACAGTTCTTCCTTGCAAGTCTTGAGGGAAATGGGGAACGTCTGTAGTTTGGAATTTGGAGGTGTTGTCCTGGACCATCAAATGGAACAGTTGCAAGTATTTTCTTGCAGCAGGTCCCATGGCTTAGCTGGCTAAAGTACCTGTCTAGTAAACAGGAGATCCTGGGTTCATCTCCTAGTGATGCCTTGTTGTATGGCTTTGTCTCCTCTGCTCACATTTTCCTGTGTCTTTCCGGGAAACAGAAGAGACCTCCCTTGTTATCCAAGTAATTGCTTGCTAAGGAAAAGGTTTCTTTGGAGAGAAACATTGGAAAGAATCAAATCACAAGCCTGGAGTTGATGAAAAGGCTGCTGTGAGTGGCATTAGCATGGTGGTTGCTTCAACTGCAATTGCTGCAACAAAAGAGCCTGCGCCACACGACCTTGTGATTCGCTGGGGATGTCTGCACACAGATGTCATGTCATCTTCCTTTTGATTGTCACTGATGAAAAATGGAGCAGCTGGGAGAAAAGTCCCAGAAGCACCTGCCAGGTAAAGTGGAGGTTAGAGATGCAGCACCCAGTAGTGCCTTGCCAAATGTGTCCACTCCTCCCACATTTTGATCAATCTTTTGAGGAAACAGAGAGGACTGCCTCTGCCTTGCAATGCACATGCTTCCAAAAGAAACCGGTCATTTTTTCTGACAAGTGTTGGAAGGAGGCACCTAAGAAACATGGAGACAAGGAAAAGGTCACCGTAACTCAACTTGCATCCATGGCTCTTGAGGCCACAACGCAGAGCACTAAGCACTGTACGACCACAGCTGGGGACAGAAGGGTCTTTTCCAAAGGCATTTTCCACTTGCAGGGTCCTCTCTGTGCGCAGAATTCCTGATAGTTTGATGTCTGCAGGCACTGGAGATCACTATTTTGCCATCTCTTTCACTGTTCCAGTGAACATCTGCTGTGGTTGTTGAAAGTCTGTGATGGGATCTATGGGATGCAACCTGAACAGTGGGACCCCTGAGCCCTGTGTCCCACTGCCTGGGCTCCCTCTCACACTGTGATGCTGTGAGGAGCTGTGAATCTCTGGCAGATATTGCACTTACACAGACATCCACAGGTAGGGACACATCCAACTGTTACATGAATGCTTCTCCCAGCCACTCATAACACTAATGATAGAGAGCCTCCTGCCAATTCCCCCCAGCTCTGCAGTCTGGCGTCCCTGGATCATACTATCTTGCCTTAATCAGAAGCCTGATCAGTGTGAGTTTATTACACAGAGCCCACCCCTCCTTCACTGTGAATAGTACATGAACCAGCCTTGTAACGGAGCTGCGATTTCCCAAGAACTTCAAGGAAAATACACCAGTTTCATAAAACAGATTTATTAGCTACAGAAAGATGGAGTTTTAAGGATTATAAGTGGTAGGCATAAAAGATCAAAGTAAGTTACCATGGAAATTAAAGATAAATTCACAATCTAAACTTTACACCTTATTACGCTAGGCCGTAGTTCGGTTATGCCACAGGAAGGCTTAATGCTCGAGCTGCAGCGCATGCTGGGCAGGCTTAAGGCCGGGCTCCCCATGGCAGGAGAGAAGAAGACGACTCGGCCCCTGGAGGGGCAGGCTGGGGCTTCCTGGATCCCATTTGCTCACAGCCAGCGCCCTGCCCCCACTCCCATGTCATCAATGGCGACCCCAGGTCAGCCAGAATGGAGCAGCGGTTTTCACTGCACCAAGTCCACTTATGGCTTACAGGCAACTTCCAGACCCACCATCTCGGCCAGAAAGGAGCCCACTCAGCCTCGCCATTGCTGCTTTTCCGTCCCCCCAGAACCCCGCTTCTCCTGGGCTGCAAGGAGCCATCCCTGGGAAGCCAACAGGCAGGCACAGGATTCTGCCTCCCAGCAGCCAAGATCACCTCCCCCGGCTTTGCAGAACGAATGGTGATGCTCTACTAACCCCACTTAGCCGCACTGAGGTGCTTACTTTCTGCCCTGCCTTCCTCAGTTCGACTTTCCTCTTTTGCCCCATTCCTGCCTCACTTCCTCCTTTGGCAAGTCATGCAGAGGAGGCCAGCAGGAAGAGCCGGCCTCCACCGGCCAACCTCCCAGGGCAGAGGAGGCCAAGCCACAAGCCTCCAAAAAGTAACACGCCGCACTCCTCTAGGTTCTCCAGCCTGACGCCAAGGTGCTTTCTCCACTGCTGTCAGCACCCTCTCTCATGCAGCGGTTGGAGTTATCCCACAGACAGGCCAACAGGAGAAGGAGGAGGCCTTCCTGAACAGCAAGGGGATCTGGCAAAAGGAAGCCAGCATGTTTCTGAACCAGGGACCTTTTGCGTATTAGGCAAACGTGATAACCACTACACTACAGAAACTCCATCTGCTTGGCTGTTGCTCACCCTCACACAGACTGATGGACAAACCTGGAGAAAGTGGTGACAGCCCTTCGATGGGTCAGCTGGCAGAGCAGAGGACTGGAGCGGGCACTCAGGAAGTCGTCCTTACGTCGCCCTTGTGACTCCAGCTTGAGGGAGAGCTGCTTTTTCTTCCCCTTGCTGACAAAGAGCAAGAGAAGAATGAAAGGTCAGGTGGGCCAACTCGGTGCAGAAGCCCATGCTGTTTTTTCCTGCTGCATAGCCTGAAATGAGGGACTCGTGGCAGTTAAAGGCACTGCTGCACTTTCAGAAAACATCCCACCCGTGCACAAAGGGGGATAGAAGAGCCTGTTAGTCTAGCACGCTCCCAACTGAACTACTTCAGCAGCTGCTCGGTTTCTTTTTGGCCTCCTGCTTTTCTGTCTGGGATGTTGTTGTCAGCTGTGGCACAGAAAAAGGACGTCATTGCGAGCGGCCCATGAAGACAAGATTAACTTTTGCCTTCCTTGCTCGGCTTTACTCGCTTCCTCGCCCTATTCCTGCCTTAGTTCCTGCGTTACCTGAAGGCGACGGGGGGCCAGCAGTACCAGGAGGAAGTTGGGCAGCTAGACCCTGGTGGCAAAAGTCCTGCCACCACTTGCCACCCCACTCTCTTCTCCCAGCGTCACATATTGGCCACCAGGGACTTGGTGCCCAGCAGCGCAACGGAAGGCAGTGGACAGAGCCACCCTCGCCTTCAAGCTCCGGCTCATTAAACCACATCTTCAGTCACTGATGGCCAATGAGAGACTGACATCGCTTGCTATTTTAGCACTTGAAAATGCCATTGGCCAATCTTTGGATCTCTTTAATGCTGCGCTTCAGTTCATGGGGGAAAGGCGAGAGACGCGACCTTTCAACTAAAGGCCTGGGGTTAACATCCAACGCTGTCTGTCTCCGACTGTAACACTATTTAATACCGGCCCACCCTGTGCTGGTGACAGTTCCATTTCTAGATGTTAGTACATTTCAGTTACGATTAAAATTAAAAAGTTTCTATATGCTTAAAGAAAATGCATTTGTTTTATTTGCTTATATATGGCATGAATAAATACAGGTTTACAGAACCTAGCCTGCAAATTTATCATCTTATATGACAGAGAAAATCATGCATTGAAATTGTGCGTCAAAATCATGAAATGAGCTACAAATGCAATGAAAAATAAGATATTCAAAATTTTAACATATGGGGGGGGCACCGAAGACACGTCTTGCCTGGGAGAGGCACTTGGTTTAGGGGAGGCCCTGTCAGGGAGAACAGGAGTTAGTCTCACACGCCTATTTACAGGCTGTAATCTGTGGGCGCCCTGCTCTGGGGGAGGGATCGCGGCAGCCCAGACTCAGGGCTGGAACAGGCCCCGGATTGAGGGGGTGGCTGCAGGGTTTGCAGTGCTCTGATGTCTCAGACAATGTGTCTCCCCAAAGCCTCAGATCTGCGTCCCCAGAAGGCTCCTGCGCTGCCGCCGCTCCTCTCACAGTCTATAGCAAGGAGCAGCAGCAAGGGTCAGGGATGAGCCATAGGGCACTAGGTGGGGGGCAGAGGCTTCAGGAGCCCAGAGTGTTTGCCTGTCTGGGCATTTTGGCTGAGACCTCAGGGACACATTGTGAGGCAGAATCCCAGGCATCTGTATGAAAGGAGCTTAAGGACGTAAGGACGTACGAACGGCCAGACTGGGTCAGACTGGGTCCATCTAACCCAGTATCCTGTCTTCCCATAGCGGCCAAAGCCAGGTGCCCCAGAGGGAATGAGCAGAACAGGGAATCACCAAGTGATCCATCCCCTGTCACCTATTCCCAGCTCCTGGCAAACAGAGACTAGGGACACCATCCCTGCCCATCCTGGCTCAGAGCATGTCCTCCATGAATTGATTTAGCTCTTTTTTTGAACCCTGTTATAGTCTTGGCCTTCACAACCTCCTCTGGCAAGGAGTTCCGCAGGTTGACTGTGCATTGTGTGAAAAAATACTTCCTTGTGTTTGTTTTAAACGGGCTGCCTATTCATTTCATTTTGTGACCCCTAGTTCTTGTGTTATGAGAAGGAATAAGTAACACTCCTTATTTACTTTCCCCACACCAGTCATGATTTTATAGACCTCTAGCATATTTCCCATTAGTCAGCTTTTCTCCAAGCTGAAAAGTCCCAGTCTTATTATTCTCTCCTCATATGGCAGACACTCCATACCCGTTTCTGAACCTTTTCCAATTCCAATACATCTTTTTTACGATGGAGCGACCATATCTGCACGCAGTATTCAAGATATGGGCATACCATGGATTTATACAGTGGCAATAAGATTTTCTCTCTTATTCTCTATCCCTTTCTTCATGATTCCCAACATTCTGTTCACTTTTTGCCTGCCACTGCCCATTGAGTGGATGTTTGCAGAGAACTAGCCACAGTGACTCCGAGATCTCTCACTTGAGTTGGAACAGCTATTTTACATCCCATTGTTTTCTATGTAGAGTTGGGATTATGTTTGCCAATGTGCATCACTTTGCACTGATTCACATTGAATTTCATCTGCCATTTTGTTGCCCTTTCACCCAGTTTTGTGAAATCTCTTTTTAGCTCCTCACAGTCTGCTTTGGACTTAACTATCCTCTGTAGTTTTGGATCATCCGCACATTTTGTCACCTCGCTGTTTAGCAGATCGTTTATGAAGATGTTGACTAGTCCCAGTACAGACACCACTAGTTACCTGTTTGCATCCTGAAAACTGTCCATTTATTCCTATCCTTTGTCTCCTGGCTTTTAACCAGTTATTGATCCACGTGAGGACCTTCCGGAAGTGAACGTAAGCTGGTACATTCCGGTATGAGGTACTGGCAAGAGCAGGTACGCTGTGCCAGCCCGGCCCGGCTTCCCCAGTCTGGTGATTTAAAGGGCCCAGGGCTCCCTACAGCCTCCCAAGCCCCCCTGGCGGAGCCCCGGGGAGCAAATCACTGCCCTGGAACGCTGCTCTCTCCCGCGCTACGAACACAGAGCAGGGGCGGCGGGAGCTTCCTTACAGTGGGGGGGTCACTATTGTCTGAACTGTGGCACTCCCATGACACCCCTTCCCCAAGGACCCACACTCACACCACCTCTCCCCCCGAGGCCACACCCACAGAATGCCTCTCCCCCCCCCAAGACTCCCCCTTTCCCCCCTCCATCATTTGTCCTAACAGCCAGTTAAGTGTGGTGGGGCCACGGCCCTCTAAACCCCCTGTTCCTGCACCCCTGACACAGAGCTAAGCAGCAGCAGTGTGTGTGTGCGTGTGACAGAGGCTGCTGTGCTGAGCTGAGCCAGTGAGGGAAGCGGGGGCTGATGTTGGGGCTGCCCCCTCCCCCTGCCTCAGGCCTGGTTGCTTGCAGCAGCTGTCTGAACATAGAGACAGTGTGCGACACACTCCCTCTCCCCACACACACACTCCCTCTCCCCACACACACACAGTCTCTACCCCGCCACGCACACTGCAGTTGAGAAGCAGCTGGCAATCTAGTAGGATGCCCGTGGAACGGTGGGATAGAGAAACCTGCATCATGTGATGCTACACCGGCCCATGAGGCATTGCAAACCCTTCCTAAAGCACCCTGCAGCCAGTTGCACAGCTACCCACAGTGCACTGCTCTCTGTGGCCATCCAAGATTCTAGCGTGGATGTGCTCTGGTGACACAAGGGGCATAGTGTGGACATGCAACAGCTGTTTAATTAAAACACTTTAAAGCCGCATTACCCAATAGTGTAGAGACAGCTTGAGAGTGAGACAAGACCCAGCTCCCTTGAAACTAAAGAACCACAACTTTCTCCATAGTTGGCAGGATTCAAACCTGCGCAGGGAGACGACAATGGATTTCTAGTCTATCACCTTAACCACTCAGCCACAACTACTTGGTTGAGATGTGTCTCTCACTGCACTCTAGTTCTGTTCTCACTGAGTGATCAATTCCAGTTGTTTCCTCAGACCAGCTCCCTCAGCACACACATTGCCGTGCCATTGTGTAAGTGTGTCCATGGCTGAACTGCAAGAATTCCTGCTCATTTCCCTTCTGGCTGGAGCATGGTTAGAGTATGTTTGTGGTCAATGACGTTGCTGTAGATTGTTGTCCATTTCCTGCCTTGATCATTCAGACAGTCCCTTTCCTGCCATATCCCCAGCACATCAGTGAGTAAACTCAGCTTTTTATTCCATCCTTGATGTTTCATGGAATAACAACAGATGACTGAGGAAAGAGGTGGGCAGGGCGGGTCTCAAGGGAGGGGCAGAGAGGTGGGGGCGGTGGGCAGGGCGGGTCTCGGGGGAGGGGCAGAGAGGTGGGGGCGGTGGGCAGGGCGGGTCTCGGGGGAGGGGCAGAGAGGTGGGGGCGGTGGGCAGGGCGGGTCTCGGGGGAGGGGCAGAGAGGTGGGGGTGGTGGGCAGGGCGGGTCTCAGGGGAGGGGCAGAGAGGTGGGGGTGGTGGGCAGGGCAGGTCTCACGGGAGGGGCAGAGAGGTGGGGGGGTGGGCAGGGTGGGTCTCAGGGGAGGGGCAGAGAGGTGGGGGTGGTGGGCAGGGTGGGTCTCAGGGGAGGGGCAGAGAGGTGGGGGCGGTGGGCAGGGCGGGTCGTAGGGGAGGGGCAGAGAGGTGGGGGCAGAGAGGTGGGGGCAGCAGGGAGGCCTTGGGGTACGGGGTGGAGAGGCACAAGGAGGCCTTCAGGGAGGAGAGGAGCGAGCGGAAGGTGGACCAGCAGGCCTCAGCCCCAGTGGAAGAGCAGTGGTGGGAAGTGGCCAATGGGAGTGAGGGCGGAGCACAGGTGGGGCCTCAGAGAGAGAACAAGGGAAGGGGGTGGAGTGGGCAGGGCCGCCCAGAGGATTCAGGGGGCCTGGGGCAAAACAATTTTGGGGGCCCCTTCCATAAAAAAATGTTGCAATACTCTAGAATCCTGTGTTCTCATGGGGGCCCTGCAGGGCCTGGGGCAAATTGCCCCACCTGCCCCCCCCGGGCAGCCCTGCCCTCAGCCTCTCCTCGTAAGTCCCCTGCCCCCTAATCATTTTTGTTGCCCTCCCCTAGACTCTCTCCAATTTGTTTCTGTAGTGGGGGGGCGCAAATTGGACTCAATGCTCCAGATGTGGCCTCACTAGTGCCGAATAGAAGGGAATAATCACTTACCTCGATCTGCCGGCAATGCTCCTACTAATCCAGCCAATACGACCAGGTACCCATATTGAATGCAGACCCAGCAATATTTGATAAATTGGTTACTGTCCATTCAGGAGTTTATTTCCCACCTATTCATAAATAATGAAGATGCTCTAAGCAGAGGGGAGAGAGCTGTCCCGTCTGTGTAGTTAATCCATCTCCCCGAGAGGTGGTAGTTCTGTCACTGGGGGAAGCTATGGGAGTGGGTGTGCAAGCTGTGGTGTTTACATGGATCTATAAATTTAATCAAACTCCATTTTTAAAAGCACTGTGGTCTGGGAACAGAACAGATCTCTGAGGCAGGGCCTGTCCTTCAAAATCTTTAAGATCTCTGACTTACCTACACAGCAGCCATAGGGGTATAGCTCAGTGGTAGAGTGTTTGACTGCAGTTCAAGTGGTCCTTGGTTCAAATCCAAGTGCCCCCTTACAAACCTCTTCCTTCAACAAAAATAATGGCATTTCCATTATGTTCAGGAGTTCCACTGAATAGGGATTCCTGAAATGAATAGAAACACTCAATGTTTTCCTGTGCAAATGCATAAAAACCTAGCAAACATGTCCCTTCACTGAAATCAGTTCCAATCCTCTAAAGGATTAAAGAATCCTTATTGAGGTTGCAGGAAAAAAACATCCCGATGTGTAGAAAGAATAGTAAATATGGCAGGCGACAAGCTTGGCTTAACAGTGAAATCCTTGCTGATCTTAAACACAAAAAAGAAGCTTACAAGAAGTGGAAGATTGGACAAATGACCAGGGAGGAGTATAAAAATATTGCTCAGGCATGCAGGAGTGAAATCAGGAAGGCCAAATCACACTTGGAGTTGCATCTAGCAAGAGATGTTAAGAGTAACAAGAA
Organism: Mauremys mutica; assembly: GCF_020497125.1. NCBI lineage: Eukaryota > Metazoa > Chordata > Testudines > Geoemydidae > Mauremys > Mauremys mutica. Next base: position 50,746 of record NW_025422981.1, read on the forward strand.
GGGTTTCTTCAGGTATGTTAGCAACATGAAGAAAGTCAAGGAAAGTGTGGGCCCCTTACTGAATGAGGGTGGTAACTTAGTGGACAGAGGATGTGGAAAAAGCTAATGTACTCAATGGTTTTTTTTGCCTCTGTCTTCACAAACAAGGTCAGCTCCCAGACTGCTGCACTGGGCAGCACAGCATGGGGAGAAGGTGACCAGCCCTCTGTGGAGAAAGAAGTGGTTCAGAACTGTTTAGAAAAACTGGATGAGCACAAGTCCATGGGGCCGGATGCGCTGCATCCGAGGGTGCTAAAGGAGTTGGCGGATGTGGTTGCAGAGCCATTGGCCATTATCTTTGAAAAATCATGGTGATCAGGGGAGGTCCTGGATGACTGGAAAAAGGCTACTGTAGTGCCCATCTTTAAAAAAGGGAAGAAAGAGGATCCGGGGAACTACAGGTTAGTCAGCCTCACCACAGTCCCTGGAAAAATTATGGAGCAGGTCCTCAAGGAATCAATTCTGAAGCACTTAGAGGAGAGGAAAGTGATCAGGAACAGTCAGCATGGATTCACCAAGGACAAGTCATGCCTTACTAACCTAATTGCCTTCTATGAGGAGATAACTGGGTTTGTGGATGAGGGGAAAGCAGTGGATGTGTTATTCTTTGACTTTAGCAAAGCTTTTGATACAGTCTCCCACAGTATTCTTGCCAGCAAGTTAAAGAAGTATGGGCTGGATGAATGGACTATAAGGTGGATAGAAACCTGGCTAGATCGTTGGGCTCAATGGGTAGTGATCAACGGCTCCATGTCTAGTTGGCAGCCAATTTCAAGTGGAGTGCCCCAAGGGTCGGTCCTGGGGCCGGTTTTGTTCAATATCTTCATTAACGATCTGGAGGATGGTGTGGACTGCACCCTCAGCAAGTTTGCAGATGACACTAAACTGGGAGGAGTGATAGATACGCTGGAGGGTAGGGATAGGATACAGAGGGACCTAGACAAATTAGAGGACTGGGCCAAAAGAAACCTGATGAGGTTCAACAAGGACAAATGCAGAGTCCTGCACTTAAGACGGAAGAATCCCATTCACTGCTACAGACTAGGGACCGAATGGCTAGGAAGCAGTTCTGCAGGAAAGGACCAAGAGGTTACAGTAGACGAGAAGCTGGCTATGAGTCAACAGTGTGCCCTTGTTGCCAAGAAGGCTAACGGCATTTTGGGCTGTATAATTAGGGGCATTGCCGGCAGATCGAGGGATGTGATCATTCCCCTCTATTAGACATTGGTGAAGCCTCATCTGGAGTACTGTGTTCAGTTTTGGGCCCCACACTACAAGAAGGATGTGGAAAAATTGGAAAGAGTCCAGCAGAGGGCAACAAAAAATCATTAGGGGGCTGAAGCATATGACTTATGAGGAGAGGCTGAGGAAACTGGGCTTGTTTAGTCTGCAGAAGAGAAGACTGAGGGGGATTTGATAGCTGCTTTCAACTACCTGACAGGGGGTTCCAAAGAGGATGGATCTAGACTGTTCTCAGTGGTACCTGATGATAGAACAAGGAGTAATGGTCTCAAGTTGCAGTGGGGGAGGTTTAGGTTGGATATTAGGAAAAACTTTTTCACTAAGAGAGTGGTGAAGCACTGGAATGGGTTACCTAGGGAAGTGGTGGAATCTCCTTCCTTACAGGTTTTTAAGCTCAGGCTTGACAAAGCCCTGGCTGGGATGATTTAGTTGGGGATTGGTCCTGCTTTGAGCAGTAGATTGGAGTAGATGACCTCCTGAAGTCCCTTCCAACCCTGATATTCTATGATTATATGATTAGATGCTCTAATGGTCTCTTCTGGCCATAATTTCTGAAAAACTGAGTGTAGCATTGGGAGCAGCGTCTGATGTTTCTCTGTCTAGCCGGCTTGCTGCCTAGAACAAACGCTCCTTGAATGGGGTGATCCACAGGGAGTAGCTCAAACCTCCAAAGGGCCTGGCCAGGGGCAGGACATTAGCCCAGCAAGGGAGGGGTGTGGCAGTGACATCACAAAGGCCTTTTGCAAGACCTCAGACTATTGGTCAAAGGTGTGGGGGGGAGGTGGTGACCTCACAGAGAGATGCTGACATCAGCCAGGCAGGACCGGGGCGAGGGGCCAGGGAAACCTCAGAGACCCCTGTGGCTTTGCTGCAGCAAGTCTCCTTCTCCAGGTCTCTCTTTGAGGACTGAGGGAGTATTCGGGTTCACGGACGTGAGCGCCAGGAGGAACCTCTTTCGAGTTTTCTCCTTCCCTTTTAGTGATTTTACTAGAAAACAGCCGTCCCTGTTTAGAAGGTAAGAGCCTCCTGGAGGTTTGAAACCTGTTCAGTCTGATCCATCTGGTGACAGTTGAATTCTAGGCATGGAAAACACGAGCTTAAGGAGGCAGAAGTTTATTGCGCACCTGGGATTTTGTCCCTTAGAATCACAGGGGACATTAGGGTTTATTTTTGTTTCACCTTTTCCTACATCCCTCCCTCCCTCCCTCCTTTCTCTTCATCTCTTGCTTCTTTTGTTCTTTCTCCTGTTCCCCTCCCAACATTAGGAGAGAGAGAGAGAGAGAGAGAGTGTGTGTGTGTGTTGCGGGGGAGGGCTCTGCAGCTCCCACTGTGGGAGGTCTATCCAAAAATGTGGGGCTGAAATAGTGCTCGGGCAGTGATTCCCCACCAGTGACCTGGGCCATCCTTTGGGCTCTCTGGTGAGAACCCTCAGCCTCCCGCCCTCAGTCTCTACCCTGATTGGCTGAGCAGGGGGTTATTGACAGGGAGGGGACTCAGATCCTTGTTGTTCTCTTTTAAGACCAAGGAAATAAGTCAGAACCAGTTCTGTGTTTGATGAATTTTGCTGCTTCTCTGCATTAATGGTCTCTGAGCAGTTCATGATTCTCTCTAACATTGCAGTTCTCCTCAAATACTTGCTGAATAATTCCTGTGCACTGTTGTTGGTCTGGAGCTCATCTGAGAGCACTTTACTGATGGTTAGTTTGAAAATCAGGGCTCTTTGGTCCTATTCCCAACTCTGCCACTGACTGGCTGTGTGACCTCAGACAAGTCAATTCTCCTTTCTCAGCCTTAGCTGCTCCCTCTTTCAAGTAGGGATAATAATGATCCGCTCCTACCTACCTCAACACACTCACTCTTCCCCAACACACACACAGTCTCTCCCCGCACACACAGTCTCCACACTGCAGTTGAAAAGCAGCTGGCAATCTAGTAGGATGCTCATGGAATAATGGGAGAGAGAAAAACCTGCATCACTGAAAGTGCAGCCATGGAGACACCACACACCGGCCTTGCCTAGCTGGCAAGAATCAAACCTCCACAGAAACACCCTGTGGCTTCTAACCCAGCTCCCTAAGGCCTCAGCCACAACCACTTGACACAGAGGCCTTTCTACACTCTGGTTCTGTTCTCACTGAAGGGTCATTTCCAATTGTTCACTCAGACCAGCTTCCCCAGCGCACTCACTGCTGTGCAGCTCTGGTCGTGTGGCCATGGCTGAGCAGCCAGAGTTCCTGCCCATTTCCCCACTGGCTGGAGCATGGCTAGAGTGTGTTTGTGGTTAATGACGTTGCTGTAGATGGTTCGTTTCCTGCCTTGGCAATTCAGTCCCTTTTCCTGACATATCTCCAGCACATCAGTCCCTGGCTGGGTCTCCTGGGCATGGAAAACATCCCTTGTTTGGTGCTGCCAAGTGGATTGTGGCATAGGCAGTGGGTTATATTCTTTTGTGGTGTCCGAGCTCCAGCAATAGTCAGGGCCGGGGGCTCTGCTCCAGCAATATTTGGAGCTGGGTCTCTCCCCAGGTCTGCCCGGATTGGGCCCTGTCCCTGCCTGGAGAGGGTCCAGGCCTCCGCCTGCCACCCCCGCTCCCATGGGTCTCCCTCTCCTCCTCTGTGTTCCCACCTGAAAGAAAGCAGCGTGCATATTCCTACGCGGAGCCCCGCTCCCGGCAGCAACTGCTGTCTGCTGCCCCAGGGTCCTAGTGTCCCCCATCCACTAATGGCAAGGCAGGCTGCCCTTACCCTGCCCTTCTGCCCTAGCCCTGAGCCTCTCCAGCGCCCCAAACCCTCTGCCCCAGCCAGAGCCCTCAGCCCCCTGCACCCTAATCCTCTGCCCCAGCCCTGAGCCCCCTCCTGCATCACGAACGCCCCAGCCAGAGCCCTGCACCCTGATCCTCTGCCCCAGCCCTGAGCCCCCTCCTGCATCACGAACCCTTCAGCCCCAGCCAGAGCCCTCAGCCCCCTGCACCCTGATCCTCTGCCCCCGCCCTGAGCCCCCTCCTGCATCACGAACCCCTCAGCCCCAGCCAGAGCCCTCAGCCCCCCGCACCCTGATCCTCTGCCCCCACCCTGAGCCCCCTCCTGCATCATGAACCCCTCAGCCCCAGCCAGAGCCCTCAGCCCCCCGCACCCTGATCCTCTGCCCCCGCCCTGAGCCCCCTCCTGCATCACAATCCCCTCAGCCCCCCGCACCCTGATCCTCTGCCCCCGCCCTGAGCCCCCTCCTGCATCATGATCCCCCCAGCCCCCCGCACCCTGATCCTCTGCCCCCGCCCTGAGCCCCCTCCTGTATCACGAACCCCTCAGCCCCCCCGCACCCTGATCCTCTGCCCCCGCCCTGAGCCCCCTCCTGCATCACAAACCCCTCAGCCCCAGCCAGAGCCCTCAGCCCCCCGCACCTGATCCTCTGCCCCCGCCCTGAGCCCCCTCCTGCATCATGATCCCCTCAGCCTCTGCCCTGAGCCCTCATCCCCCTGCACCCTGATCCTCTGCCCCCGCCCTGAGCCCCCTCCTGCATCACGATCCCCTCAGCCCCAGCCAGAGCCCTCAGCCCCCTGCACCCTGATCCTCTGCCCCCGCCCTGAGCCCCCTCCTGCATCACGATCCCCTCAGCCCCAGCCAGAGCCCTCAGCCCCCCGCACCCTGATCCTCTGTCCCCGCCCTGAGCCCCCTCCTGCATCACAAACCCCTCAGCCCCAGCCAGAGCCCTCAGCCCCCCGCACCCTGATCCTCTGCCCCCGCCCTGAGCCCCCTCCTGCATCACGAACCCCTCAGCCCCAGCCAGAGCCCTCAGCCCCCCGCACCCTGATCCTCTGCCCCCGCCCTGAGCCCCCTCCTGCATCACGATCCCCTCAGCCCCAGCCAGAGCCCTCAGCCCAGAGCCTTAGGCAGGTGGACAGAGTTGCGGGGGCAGGTTCTGGGCACCACCAAAATTTCTACAAACCTGCCACCCATGACTAGTAAATATGATCAGATGAGACTGGGGCCCTGGGGGGTGAAATACCGGGATGAAACGCTGCCTGAGCCCAGCCCCTCAGGGGAGCGGTGAGAGGGGGAGGGAGCCCAGTGAGTAAATCCTCAGAAATCTCACCCCCGGGTTTGTAATGTCCGGCCCAGCAAACACGTTCCTCTGTGTGAGGGGAGGGCTATGGAGTGTCTTTGTAAGGGGGAGGGGCTGTGAGCGGGAGAGTCCATGGGGGTATCCGGAGGAGGGGCTGTGAAGGGGAGAGTCTGTGGGGGTGTCTGGGGGAGGGGGAGGGCTACGGAGTATCTCTGTGAGGGGGAGAGTCTGTGGGGGTGTCAGGGGGAGGGGCTGTGAGAGGGAGAGTCCGTGGGGGTGTCCGGGGGAGGGGCTGTGAGGGGGAGAGTCCGTGGGAGTGTCAGTGTGAAGGGAGGGGCTGTCAGGGGGAAGGGCTGTGGGGGTGCAAGGGGGAAGGGCTGTCAGGGGGAGGGCTATGGAGTATCTCTGTGAGGGGGAGGGGCTGTGAGGGGGAAGGGCTGTGGGGGGGGTCAGTGTGAGGGGGAGGGGCTGTCAGGGGGAGGGCTATGGATTATCTCTGTGAGGGGGAGGGGCTGTGAGAGATGGTCACCTCCAGGCTGCAGGAACCTCCTGACATAGGAGTTGAACTGCCCCCCCCTCCCCAGGAGCCCCAGAGCCCAGCACGGAGCTGCTGTCCCTGGGTGTCACACAGGGGTGATGTGAGGTTACTGCCCCATCAGTCCTGGGGTGGGGGATTGGAGCCCCTGGAACAGCCCTGTGGGGACTCAGCCCGGTGGGGAATTCAGTGTCTGTGGAAAAGCACCTCTAGGAGTGAGGATTCCCAGCTGCGTTACAGCGGCAGGAAGAAGAGAGAGTTAGTGCTGTAGGACAGTCTGGGTGCGCTGGGTGTGAAGGAGGGGGCCCAGCTCTCTGTCTGCATGTAGTGAGTCGGTGTGGCTCCCCTCCTGCCCAGCAGAGGGAGCGCCCTTGCAGACACTTAAGTGGGTGGAGCCACCGCCACCTGTTCCCGCCCCCTGGAAGTCGGGGGCAGGACAGGAAGTATAAAAGCCGGTCGCCAGAGCTCAATCAGGGCCCAGCCGCCGCAGGGAGCTCGAGACTGGGAAACCTCCAGGACCCGGGGCAGCCGCCCAGACTGGCCAGAGCTTCCCAGTGCCCACTAGCCGGAGGAGCCCCCGGAGCCTCCCCGTGCCCACTAGCCGGAGGAGCCCCCGGAGCCTCCCCACGCCCACTAGCTGGAGGAGCCCCCGGAGCCACCACGCGCCCACTAGCCGGAGGAGCCCCTGGAGCCTCCCCGCGCCCACTAGCCGGAGGAGCCCCCGGAGCCTCCCCGCGCCCACTAGCCGGAGGGGCCGCTGGAGCCTCTCTGCCCCTGCTGCTACCCGGAGGAGCCGCCTGAGCACACCTGGCCAGACTTCCCCGGGGAGCTGCTGGACCTGCCACCAAGCCCTGGTCGAGAGGAGCCCATGCTGGTGGACTGGCTGGGGACTGCCGCCACGGAGCAGGTAGGACCTGAGGGGGAGATTGGAAGTAGCCCGGGGATAGCTGACCCATCAGGCTACAGCCACACCCGAACCTGTCAGTGTGTTGTGGTCAGGATGCCCACTGACCATCAGCGGTGATAGCCGCTGCTAGGGCCCCGGGCTGGGATGCAGTGGAGTGGGTGGGCCTGCATTCCCCCCTGCCACCCCACTCACGGGTGGCAGCCTTCCCCCTCATCCCAGGTCAGACTAGATGATCATAATGGTCCCTTCTGATCTTGAATTCTATGATTCTAAAGTTTTTTTTTTCCTGCAGGATGGCTATTTTTAAATCTGTGATTGTGTGTCCAGAGAGGCTGAAGTGTTATCCTGTAGGTTTTTGTATATTGCTTATGCTCCAAAACGTCTTTTAGTCTATAAGGTGCCACAGGACTCTGTCGCTTTTTACATCTCCTTCCAGTATCACAGAGGCTGAAATGAAGAGGAGCAAAGGCAGGAAAAATGTGTCATTTAAATGTAATATGAAAAGTTCCCATGATAACTGCTCTTCAGCACAACCCACAGCACCATGAGAACAACTGGCAATGATACAATCTGCATCATTGGTGACTAACAATAACTCTGCAATAGGAGGAATGGTACAAATGTGATGCTCCCTTGTTTCTTATGGGAAGGGCACGCTCGAATTACTCATGGGACAAGAGTTGATAGAAAGGACAAATGGGTCCACCTCAAAGAGTCAAACTGCAAAATGCAAAAATGGGCCACTCATCTGGCCAAGCTGAGGGATATCGGTGCTTCATGCAGTTCAAACAGCTTTTAAAAGTTACTTTGTGGGAATCAGGAAAAGTATGAAAGTATCGATAGCCCTAGAGAGTTTATGGTGTTGATCCCCCTTGCAGATTCTCTGATGGCTCACATGGGCTTAGTGCAAGACAAGGTTTTCCCACACTCACTGCTTCCATGGGGTCTCATACCTGTGTGGATTCTCTGATGGCTGATAAGCTGCTGGCTGCGAATGAAGGTTTTCCCACACTCACGGCATTCATAGGGCCTCTCCCCTGTGTGGATTCTGAGATGGGTAAGAAGGTTTGAGCTGCAACTGAAGGTTTTCCCACACTCACGGCATTCATAGGGCCTCTCCCCTGTGTGGATTCTCTGATGCCCAGTAAGGTGAGAGCTGTGAGTGAAGCTTTTCCCACACTCACTGCATTCAAAGGGCCTCTCCCCTGTGTGGATTCTCTGATGTTGAGAAAGGCCTGATCTTTCAATGAAGCTTTTCCCACACTCACGGCATTCATAGGGCCTCTTTCCTGTGTGGATTCTCTGATGAACAGAAAGGCCTGATCTGTAAATGAAGGTTTTCCCACACTCACAGCATTCATAGGGCCTCTCCCCTGTGTGGATTCTCTGATGTTCGGAAAGGGCTGAGCTGGTAAGAGAGCTTTTCCCACACACTCACGGCATTCATAGGGCCTCTCCCCTGTGTGGATTCTCTGATGAACAGAAAGGCTTGATCTGTAAATGAAGGTTTTCCCACACTCACGGCATTCATAGGGCCTCTTCCCTGTGTGGATTCTCTGATGTTCAGAAAGGGCTGAGCTGGTAAGAAAGCTTTTCCCACACTCACGGCATTCATAGGGCTTCTCCCCTGTGTGAATTCTCTGATGTTGAGAAAGGGCTGAGCTGCTAGAGAAGCTTTTCCCACATTCACAGCATTCGTAAGGCCTCTCGCCTGTGTGGATTCTCTTATGTTTAGAAAGGCCTGATCTGAGAGTGAAGGTTTTCCCACAATCACAGCATTCATAGGGCCTCTCCCCTGTGTGGATTCTCTGATGTTGAGAAAGGGCTGAGTTGTGAGTGAAGGTTTTCCCACACTCATGGCATTCATAGGGCCTTTCCCCTGTGTGCATTCTCTGATGCTGAGAAAGGTTTGAGCTGCTAGAGAAGCTTTTCCCACACTCACAGCATGTATTTTTCCTCTTTCCCATGAGGATTTCCTGCTGTGTTGTGGTTTCCTTGACGCTCTTCTGCGTTCTCCAACAGAAAATAAATTTACCTACTCTCTCTCCTGGCTGGTTTCCCTGCTCTCTTTCTGGTCTGTGCTGAATCTCACAGGAGTTTCCCTGCTCATGACTCCTGGACACATTCGTTTTCGATCTTTGTGATAATGCTCTGTGTTTATCCACTTGCTCGACATTTTCCTGCTGAAAATTCTGCTCCTCTTTTTCACCTACCATTGCATCACCTGCTGTGACAGAGACAGACACCTCAGAGATGGAAAGAGAAAGGCCAAACGAAAACAAGTGCTTGAGGGAGGTCAAATGAAAACAAGAACTGAACTCCAAACTCTTCCCCTAAATAGGAGAGAGGAGGGGATCAATTGGGCCTTCACATCCCATCCAAATTCGCAGGGGGAGGAAGGAAGCCACGGCCTGGTGTCTGCTAGGATCTACAGGAAGCCATGAGCTATGTTTTACCCTGAGGATATGACCCCTGCTAGGGACAATAATGAACTGAGAGACCTCCCAAGGGCTTTGTTGGGCATCCCAGATGTTTCTTTCAGGCACTTACAGATTCTGAGTTGGTTTAATGTTTCCTCACCTGTGCAGGGAGCTCTCAGGATCTCTCTTTCCTCTGAACCCTGGAGGTCTGGGACCCATGGCTCTTCCCCTTGTTCCAGCTGGGAGATTATATGAGGTTTGGAAACTGGAAACCCTACTCAGATGAAAGAAAACAAAGGAATTCAGTTGATTTCATATGACTGTGTCATAAAAACACTCTATTAATTTAACTTCAGTGCTAAGTGTGTCCCAGTGTGCCTGGGGCAGTCCTCACTGAAAAGGCCAAGATCAGGGCAGGCTGAAAAAGAGAGAGCAGATGCTCCCAAAACTGCTGGTTAACATGGAAGTTAAACACACCGACCAGTCACCAACTGTGTTTCTGATCCCCCATGCTGGTTATTGAGAAATTGAAAAAAGAAATCACACAGCCCCCTTTATTGCATCCCAGTTCTGACTCCCAATCAGCAGCTAGGTCCAGTACAGTGAGAGGTTATTTAAAAACTCTGCTCACATAAACAAAGTGTTCTTCTGACCCCAGAGTCAGCCACATTACCAGGTCAGTATAGGTTTGGATCTTACCCAAAATACTACGATGCCAGTCAATGCTTAGCACCTAAACTAAAGGTCTATAAGCAAGAAAGCATCTAAACTAAAGGTTTATTATAAAAGAAAGAAAGAAAAAGGGAGTTGTTAAACGGGAAAGCAATCAGATATATATATTTCTGAATGTATCTGGTTCTTAGCAGTATTGGATAGTTTCTGGCTTGAAAGGCTCTCTGGTACACATCCACATTAATCACTCCTTTGTTCAAGCCTTCAGTTTGTAGAGAAGTTGCTCCAGAGGTAGGAAGGGGGATTGAAGACAAAATGGAGATGATGCAGCTGTCCTTTATGTTCCTTTTGCCATGTGGCTTCTACTTCCTGTGTCCCAAAAACAAGCTTCACAGCACATGGCATGGAAAAGCCTTGGAGGTCTCAGTACACAGGCATAACCCTGCATGTCTTGCTGACTCAATAGGTGTATCCCCTTAATCCTTTTAATGGGTTCATTGTATGGCTGGTGACCCTGGATGGGTCATCGAATAGGCTGGGCAGCGCTGATGCCAATATGTCTGGGGGTGTCACTCAGAAACACTACACAAGTCTGGAATACAGATATACCCTACATATCTGTAACTCACAATACAAAGATATAAACAAGATCATCATACTTGGAAAACCATAACATGTTTCATTGACACCTTACATGGCATATCTAGCACGATTCATTGCAATTTCATCATATTGGTATTTATAATAAAATAATAATAATATAAAGTGTCTCTCAATTCCATACAGTGTCACTTAATAAACCCGTCAATTCCCAGGACCGGTTCCCCAGGTGTTTGAAGATGCCGAACACCTTGCTTGTGAGGGACTAGAATACCCACATATATGTTGGGAACACACAGACAGACCTTGTGCAAGTCTGTACCCCTATGTTCACTCTTGTACAAAATGATCAATTTTGTACATAGTATGTGTCAGGGCCGAATCCCCACTCTGTCACTCCGAGTGCAGGAAGTGGGGGCCTGCCAGGATTCTAAAGATTAATTTGTCCCACTCTAGGCTTGTACTAAAGCCACAAAGTTACAGCTTTTCTCTGACCGTGGCTTGGTAAATGCTGCCACCACCCAAATGCAAAAACAACCCCCAAACCCTTGGACCCAGGAAGGAGCACTTGAGAATTCTTCCCTCTGGGGCACCCTCAAGCCCTTTCACCTCCCCTCCGGGAAAGAGCTGAGAAAGAAAACAAAGGAAATTAGCTGTGGCTACCAGCTAATCAAACAACACACACAAACCTCTTAGGACACCAAAAATCCAATCCTGTTCTTAAAAGAGGTCAATTTTAGTAAAATTGAAAAGGAAAACAATACATCTGGAACTTAGGCTTTTGCTAGATCTTAAAAGAAAATTTTTGTAAGCACCCAAAATAGCTTTCTTGGGGGTTCAGCTTAAAGTCTACAAGCAAACAAAAGCATCTGGGACAGCACAGAGGAGATCCAAAAGCCAAAATAAAAAATAAACCTGATTGTGTCTGTCTAAACATTCCCTATCCAAATCATTTCTTCTAGGTATGGAAGATGAATTTTCATACCTGCTTCAAGCCATACACAGCATTGCTACTCCGTGTCGCCTTCTCCGGAGAACAACAGACAAAGGGAAAGTTACTTTCCCATTTAACAAAGTTCTAGCCTTTCCATTGGCTCTTTTGGTCAGGTGCCCAATCCTTTTTTTTTTTTTTTTAATCCCTGTTGGCTTGTTAACTCTTTAGAGGTAGAGCAAGCAGAGAACTCGCACTAACAGGGATCTTACAGCCAACTGGCTGGCTGGGTGTTTATAAAAGGGAGATCCCTCCCCTCCCCTTCATTTATCACTGTATGGCTTGTTAGGTACCATTTGAAAAGACATAATCTACTGAATATCCTCCTGTTAAACTGTGTAGCAACATTGTATGGAAAGTGATGAGATTTTACGGTATGATATTACTGAAAAAGCTGCAACCCTAACCCTAAGTTCCTCAGAGACAGCAAGGCAAACAGCTGGTCAAATAGCCATTCTCCACCAGGGGGAAGGTGTGAAGATGACATTTACATTCCATCACAGGGACACTTGAAGCTCGTATCTATGACGGCCTGTCACCATGACTCAGCGGAGAACTGAAGTGGTTTCTAGTACAAAGGACTGAATTATAAAAAGAGGTGAGGAAAACGCCTGAGACTCTCTCTCTCTCTCTCTCCCCCTTTTCCCTCTGCTCATGACAACTCCTGAAGAACTGAATGTGGGCGGCAGGGGCAGGTTAGGGGGAGTGCTGGCTGAAAGGAAAACCAGCCTGTCTCAGCAGATGGTGAGAGAAACATTTGTTTTAAATCCCTTTTAGCTTGTTAAGTTAAACATTAGTTTGTGTTTTATCTTGCATTTCTTTCATAAACAATTCTGACTTTTATGCCTCATTACTTGTAGTCACTTCAAATCTTCTTTTTCAGTAGTTAATAATTTTGTTTCCTTTTTTTAATCAAACCAGTGTGTTTGGATTAAAGTGTGTTGGAAACTCCATTTGGAATAACAAGGCTGGTGCATGTCATTTTCCACTGATGAAACAACAGATTTCATATGAGCTCCCATAGTTCAGGAGTGTGCTGGACAGTGCAAGATGCACATTTCTGGGGGAAGTCTGGGAGCAGAGAATTTTCTGGGGTTCTCCTGTGCTGCACTGTAATTTGTGAGTCACTGACTAGCAGCACTCAATACTGTGTAGCTGGGAGTGAGTTACATGCTGGAGACTGAGTGTGAACTGCCCAGGAGTGGCTGCTCTCACCGCAGAGCAGTGTAAAAGGCACCCCAGCTTGGGGAACTGAGGGGACACAGCTGTTAACAGTCCAGATTGTACTGTGCTTAATGTCACAGACACTCAATTTCAGAGTCTCCTAAAACATACAGAAAGTAAATCCATGTCCCAGAAATCAAAGTCTCCCTGGCACTGCTTCTTGCTGACAGATGGGTCCAGAGACAAAGACAGAGTCCTGGGGAAGCTGGAAACATAAGCGTGGGGTTCAGTGGAGAACGGGAACAGGAAGGGCAGGAATATTATTGAATGCAGGATCTCAGCAGTGCTAGATGTCAGGATAACACATAGTGCAGCCCATTGGCAAACATAATCCCAAATATACATAGAAAATGATGGTGGTCTAAATTAGTGATTTCCATTGATTTATACAAGGGCAATAAGTTATTCTCTGTATTACTGTCTATCCCTTTTTAAATAATTCCTAACATCCTGTTTGCTTTTTTGACTTCCGCTGCACACGGCTGGATGTCTTCAGAGAACTATCCACAATGACAAAAAGATCTTTTTCCTGATTAGCCTAATTTTGCCCCCATCATATTGTATGTACAGTTGGGGTTATTTTTTTCCAATCTGCATTACTTGACATTTATACACATTTGCCATTTTGTTGCCCAGTCACTTAGTTTTGTGAGATCTTTTTGAAGTTCTTCACAGTTTGCTTTGGTCTTAACTATCTTGAGCAGTTTAGTATAGTGACGTTACTGATATAATCTGGGACCATTTAGAACACGGTTGCAACCAAGGTCCTGTAGTGGCACCAAATCTTATATAAAGGAGGTCATATAAGGTGTCCAAGACTAGGTTATGGGTTGCTGGTTATAATTATGGTGTCTATATGTATGCATCATTTTGTAGTTGAAGTTATGGGTATTGGCTCTATACTGTCTGTATTTCCAACTTATGCTGTGCTTCTGGGAGACATCCCAGACAAGCTGGTGTTAGCTCTGCCTAGCCTGCTTGATAGCCCATTAAGGACCATCAGCTATTCAACTGACCCATTGAGAAAAGGCAGATACGCCTTGTAACTCAGCAAAGTATGCAGGGACTTGCCCATGTGACTCCAGACTCCATTTTGCTGTCATTTTCCACAGTAAGAACAAAGAGGTTCTTACACCTGGAAAAGCCTATAAAAGGCTGATGCCTCATTTCCATCTTCTTTTCAATCCTGCTTCTTACCTCTGGAGGAACTTTGCTACAAACTGAAGCTCTGAACAAAGGACTGACTGACCCATCCCAGAGGAGGATGTACTCCAGAGACTTGATTTGAACCTGCAGTTTACTCCATCACTGCTACAAGCCTGAACTAAGAACTTTGCCATTACTGCATGTAATTGATTCCATTTAAGCAATTCTAGCTCTCATCTCTATCTTTTTCCTTTTATGAATAAACCTTTAGATTCTAAAGGATTGGCAACAGTGTGATTTGTGGGTAAGATCTGATGTGTATATTGACCTGGGTCTGGGGCTTGATTCTTTGGGATCGAGAGAACCTTTTTCTTTTATTGGGGTGTTGGTTTTCATAACCATTCATCCCCAGGACAAGTGGCACTGGTGGTGATACTGGAAGACTGGAGTGTCTAAGGAAATTGCTTGTGTGACTCGTGGTTAGCCAGTGGGGTGAAACCGAAGTCATTTTTGTCTGGCTGGTTTGGTTTGCCTTAGAGGTGGAAAAATCCCAGCCTTGGGCTGTAACTGCCCTGTTTTAAGCAATTTGTCACTCTCAGTTGGGTCCCACCAGAACCGCATCGTCACAAGTATCATCTGCAAACTTTGCCACCTCACTGTTTACCCCTTTCTCCAGATCATTTATGAATATGTTGAATAGGATTTGTCCTAGGACTGACCCTTGAAGAACACCACTAGTTACTCCTCTCCATTCTGAAAATTTACCATTTATTCCTACCCTTTGTTCCCTGTCTTTTAACCAGTTCTCAATCCATGAAAAGATCTTCCCTCTTATCCCATGATAACATAATTTATGTAAGAGCCTGTGTTGAGGGACCTTGTCAAAGGCTTTCTGGAAATCTAAGTACACTATGTTCACTGGATCCCCCTTGTCCACATGTTTGTTGACACCTTCAAAGAACTCTAATAGATTAGTAAGACATGATTTCCCTTTACAGAAACCATATTGACTTTTGCTCAACAATTTTTGTTCTTCTATGTGCCTGACAATTTTATTCCTTTACTATTGTTTCAACTAATTTTTCTGCTACAGACGTTAGACTTACCAGTCTGCAACTGCCAGGATCGCCTCTAGAGCCCTTTTTAAATATTGGCGTTACATTAGCAATCTTCCAGTCATTGGGTACAGAAGCCGATTTAAAGACAGGTTACAAACCATAGCTGTTAGTTCCCCAATTTCACATTTGAGTTCCTTCAGAACTCTTGGAAAATACCATCTGGTTCCGGTGACTTGTTACAGTTAAGTTTATCAAGTAGTTCCAAAACCTGCTCTATTGATATTTCAATCTGTGGCAGTTCCTCAGATTTGTCACCCACAAAAGGTTTGGGAATGTCACCAACATCCTCAGCCATGAAGACTGAAGCAAAGAATCCATTTACATTCTCCGCAATGACTTTCTCGTCTTTAAGGGCTCCTTTTGTATCTCAATCCTCCAGTGGCCCCACGGGTTGTTTAGCAGGCTTCCTGCTTTTGTTATTACCTTTTGAGTTTTTGGCTAGCCCCTTGTTCAAACTCCTCTTTGGCTTTTCTTATTACATTTTTATACTTAATTTGGTAGTGTTTATGCTCCTTTCTATGTACCTCACTAGGATTTGACTTCCACTTTTTAAAAGATGCCTTTTTATCTCTCACTGCTTCTTTTACGTGATCATTAAGCCACGGTGACTCTTTTTTAGTTCTTTTAATGTGTTTTTTAATTTGGGGTATATATTTAAGTTGGGCCTCTAATATTGTGTTTTTGAAAAGTGTCCATGCAGCTTGCAGGGATTTCACTCTAGTCATTGTACCTTTTAATTTCTGTTTAACTAACCCCCTCATTTTTGCATAGTTCCCCTTCCTGAAATTAAATGCCAGTGTTGAGCTGTTCTTCCCACCACAGGAATGTTAAATGTTGTTATATTATGGTCACTATTTCCAAGCGGCCCTGTTATAGTTAGCTCTTGGACTAGATCCTGCACTCCACTCAAGACTAAATCGAGAGTTGCTTCTCCCATTGCGGGTTCTTGTATCAGCTACTCCAAGAAACAGTCATTTAAAGTATCCAGAAATTTTGTCTCTGCATTTTGTCCTGAGGTGACATGTACCCAGTCAATATGGGGATAATTGAAATCTCCCACTATTATGGAGTTCTTTATTTTGATAGCCTCTCTAATCTCCCTTCGCATTTCATCCTCACTATCACGGTCTTTGACAGGTGGTCGATAACAGATCCCTATTGTTATATTCTTATTAGAGCATGGAATTACTATCCAGAGAGATTCTATGGAACATGTGGTTTCATTTAAAATTTTTACTTCATTCGAGTTTACATTTTCTTTAACATACAGTGCCACTCCCCTCCCCACCCCCCGAGTATGGGGGGATCCAGTGGACATAGTGTACTTAGATTTCCAGAAAGCCTTTGACAAGGTCCCTCACCAAAGGCTCTTACGTAAATTAAGCTGTCATGGGATAAAAGGGAAGGTCCTTTCATGGATTGAGAACTGGTTAAAAGACAGGGAACAAAGGGTAGGAATTAATGGTAAATTCTCAGAATGGAGAGGGGTGTTCCCCAAGGGTCAGTCCTAGGACCAATCCTATTCAATTTATTCATAAATGATCTGGAGAAAGGGGTAAACAGTGAGGTGGCAAAGTTTGCAGATGATTCTAAACTGCTCAAGATAGTTAAGACCAAAGCAGATTGTGAAGAACTTCAAAAAGATCTCACAAAACTAAGTGATTGGGCAACAATATGGCAAAAAAGAGGAGACTAAGGGGGGATATGATAGAGGTATATAAAATCATGAGTGATGTTGAGAAAGTGGATAAGGAAGTTATTTACTTATTCCCATAATAAAAGAACTAGGGGTCACCATATGAAATTAATAGGCAGCACAGCAGGTTTAAAACAAATAAAAGGAAGTTCTTCTTCACGCAGCGCACAGTCAACTTGTGGAACTCCTCACCTGAGGAGGTTGTGAAGGCTAGGACTATAACAATGTTTAAAAGGGAACTGGATAAATTCATTGTGGCTAAGTCCATAAATGGCTATTAGCTAGGATGGGTAAGGAATGGTGTCCCTAGCCTCTGTTTGGCAGAGGATGGAAATGGATGGCAGGAGAGAGATCACTTGATCATTGTCTATTAGGTTCACTCCCTCTGGGGCACCTGGCATTGGCCACTGTCGGTAGACAGATACTGGGCTAGATGGACCTTTGGTCTGACCCGGTACGGCCGTTCTTATGTTCTTATGACCTGCTCTGTACTTACGATATATTTTGAACCCTGGAATGATTGTGTCCCATTGATTGTCCTCACTCCACCAGGTTTCTGTGATGCCTATTATGTCAATATCCTCCTCTAACACGAGGCACTCTAATTCACCCATCTTATTATTTACACTTCTAGCATTTGTGTACAAGCACTTTAAAAACTTGTCACTGTTTATCCGTCTGCCCTTTTCTGATGTGTCAGATTCTTGTGTGTGTGAATGCTTCTCGTCTGATCTGGCCCCTACTTTATCCTCTTCCAGCCTCTCTGCCTGACTAGAACTAGAAAATCTCTATCACTAGACTCTCCTCTAAGACAAGTCTCTGTCCAATCCACGAGCTCCTCTGCAGCCATTGGCTTTCCCCCATCTCTTAGTTTAAAAACTGCTCTGCAACCTTTTTAATGTTAAGTGCCAGCAGTCTGGTTCCACGTTGGTTTAGGTAGAGCCCATCCTTCCTGTATAGGCTCCCCCATCCCCAAAGTTTCCCCAGGTCCTAATAAATCTAAACACCTCCTCTCTACACCATCATCTCATCCACCCATTGAGACTCTGAAGCTCTGCCTGTGCGTGGAACTGAAAGCATTTCTGAGAATGCCACCATAGAGGTCCCAGATTTCAGTCTCTTTCCTCGCAGACTAAATTTGGCCTCCAGGACGTCTCACCTACCGTTCCTTATGTCATTGGTGCCTACATGTACCACGACCACAGGCTCCTCCCCAGTACTACACATAAATCTATCTAGATGCCTTGAGAAATCAGCAACCTTTGTACCAAGCAGGCAAGTCACCATACGGTTCTCTGGGTCATCACAAACCCAGCTATCCTTGTTTCTAATGATCAAATCTCCCATTACTAACAGCTGCCTTTTCTTAATGCCTGGGGTTCCCTCCCCGGAGCGGTAACCTCAGTGCAAGAGGTTACCCCAACACCATCTGGGAGGAGGGTCCCAACTATGGGAAGGTTTCCCTCTGCTCCCATTGACAGCTCTCCTTCCCTGGGCCTTTCATCCTCCTCAACAGCGCAGTGGCTGTCTGACCGGAGATGGGAGAAATCTACAGTGTCCCGGAAAGCCTCATCAACATACTTCTCTGCCTCCCTTAGCGTCTCCAGTTCCACCACCCTGGCCTCCAAAGCCTCCACGCGGTCTCTGCGGGCCAGGAGCTCCTTGCACTGAATGCACACGTAAGCCACCCGCCCACAGGGCAGGTAAATCATACATGCTACATTGAGTGCAGTAAACAGGATAGCCCCCACTCTGCTGCTGGGCTTCTGCCTGCATTCTCTCTTACAGCTACCTAGGTTAACAACAGGGGTTTTGTTTCAACCAAGAAGTTTGTATTATAGCTTAAATGTTTTAAAGAATGGCAAGAGTACCTCGCCCCCTTCCCACTCCCCTTCCAAACTCCCTCACGAAACTCCCCATTAGCAGCCCTGTTTGAAACGCTCCCTGGTCACTTGCTCCCTGCTTTCCAAAGCACTCCCCCTATCACATACCCCCATGCCCCCAGCCCCTGCTTGAGCCACTCAGGGTAGGGGGCTGGGAGCACCCCCAGGACCCCAGCCCACCCTCCCAGCCCCCAAACCTGACTCCTGCATCCCCTCCCACATAACGAGCCCTCACACCGCATGCTCTGACTCCTGCACCCCCCCCATCCTCAACCGCACCCTGAGCACCAAATGGGAGCTCCTGCACCCCGCCTCTACATTGCCATCTGCACCCCTCACACCACATGGGAGCTGCCCCAGGTAAGCACTTCACACTCCAACCTCCTGCCCCAACCCTGAGCCCCCTCCTGCATCCTAAAACCTGGCCAGACCCTGCACCCCCAATCTCCAGCTGCTCCTGCACCCCAACTCCCTCCCAGACCCTGCACCCCCAGTCCTGACTCCTGCCCCCTGAACACCCTGCCCCCCCTGACCCCTGCACCCCCTCACACCCCCAGCCCCTCCCTCCTTCACCCCTCTCAAACACACCCCAGTTCCCTGCCCTCCCTGATTCCTGCAACCACCCATAACCACTTATCCCCCACCCCCTGCCCATCACACACCCCCAGCCCTGACTCCTGCCCCCCCACATCCCCACCTGCATTGCTCGCATGAAACAGGAGCTGCTCAGGTAAGTGCTCCACACCCCAACCCCCTGCCCCAACCCTCAGCCCCCTCCCACACCCTAACTCCTGGCCAGACCCTGCACTCCAACATTTTTAATTGTTAATAAAGGGCTCTTATCCAAAGCGCTTTACAATAGTTAGCTAATGGCACAAACAATATATGGAAAGATCATTAAGTGGTGCCCCAAGACTCTCAGCGATTTTCAAGTGATCTGTGGAAGAATTGGTTAGACGACAAAAACAATCAAGGTACCTCACTTTATTTTCAGTTACTTCCTATTACTTATAGGAGGAGGAGGAGGAAGGAAAAAAAGAATGAAAAATGGGGGTGGGAGGGAAATGAGAGAATGTTCTTTTTCTTGCCTATGTCCCAAGGAGGGACCCCTAAAATGGAGCTGAGCACAGGGCCCCACTAACGCTAAATCCGCCACTGAGCTTCCTTCTCTGGATACCCCCAGCCAGCATTCAAGGACGCACGGAGTGTCTGTGTGATAAGTGACCCTGGGCCAGCAGCTCTGACTCCAGCAGCCTGCTCGTTACACCCCAAGCATTATTGTGCTCTGGGTGGAGAAGGCTCAGGGTTTGAGAGGTCAGGAGTAGGAAGCTTCTGCCGATTATGCCGCTCCTAACCCTCAGTTTTACTTGAGCAAACAGGAGATATTTGACACTGTGCGATACGGCTCCTGTGCTCTGTTCCCAAAGTGTTCTACAGCAGGGGAGGGTCTCTGGTAGTGTGTGTGTCACTGGCATATTAGGGTGATGAGGCAACAGGACAGAGTAGAGGTGGCATTGTGGGGCTGGCGTGAACCATCTCTCTTCTTTTCCCCTTCCAAGAATAGAGGGGAGAGTAACCCTTACCCAGCGAGGTCACATTCTCATAGTTCTCCTGCATGACATCCCTGTAGAGGGCTCTCTGAGCAGGGTCCAGCAGAGCCCGCTCTTCCCTGGTGAAAAAAACAGCCACCTCCTTGAAGGTCACCGGCCCCTGAAAGAGCGAGAGTCCAACACTCAGTACCTGCTGCCCCACTCACAGCCCCCCTATACATGGAGGACAGGAGCCAAACAGAAACTCTGGGTGGATTGCAGTCAGAGTCCCACCCCCACCCTGCTCAGAGCATCCAGGAAACACCAGGGGGAGGGGACGAAGCGAGAGCCCCTCCTCTCTCCCAGCAGAGCCATCACCCCCCTACTAGCCACAGACTGATTCAGGAGATGGAGCCCCTAGCAGGGTCCAGGGACAGCTCCCTGGTAGGAAGCCCAACAACCTCCCCATTCTGAAGAGCTGGATGGGAAGGGAGGGGAATCTCCCCTAAGCCTCACTGGTGGGTGCCCCCTTCAAATTTCACAGCAGCCGCTGGTTAGTCAGGTCGGGCTCCAGCACTATGAGTCTGGTCAGTTTTCCCAGCTCCATGCAGCTGGGTTATTTTCTGCTCCACAGACTAGAGCATTTCCACCGCCGAACCTCCTGGGTCTGTTCCTAGAATCTAGGCCACATATTAAATAACTCCCAGCAGGTTTAGCACACCCCTGTCCTCCTCCCTTTCTCCACCCTGTGCATTTCCTGCAAACCAGACTGCAACCTCCAAACCAGCCTGTGCAAACCTTCCCATCTCCCACGTATTTGCTGTCCCTCTCCCCCCGCTGGAGGAACCCACCAGCAACCCCCTGATAATACCTACCTGAACCGGCTCCTCTGCAGCCATTTCTCTCCCCTGTCCAACGAGAGGACGGGATGAACTGGAGCGAAACATGGACGTTATTCCGCAGCCTGGCAGGGCGAGAAGGGCAGTTGTGAAGGTTTCAGAACAGGCTTTAATTCATTTCACAGCATGATTCCCCCTGGCCCTTTCCCTGCAGACAGGCACCCTAGAGTCTGCCATGCTGAGAAAGGCTTGATCTCTTTGTACAGTGTAGACCTGGCCTCTCCTGCCAGGCTAAGCCCACAGAGACATTTTTAACCTCCCTTCTCCCTCCCCTCACCCCGTAACAAAGTCTCTGAACACAAGGCTAGAAAAAAGCAGAACCAAAGGAGTCACTGTGGGGGATTCCCTCAGACACTGACCCCACGGCAGCCACACCCCAGCAGGAGGGATATGGAGTCAGGAACTGGATTTTCCTCTGTCTGATTCTCATCTTTTCCACAGGAAAGTGACTCTACCCAGGGTGCAGCAATACATCTGTCTGGGCAGATTAGAGATCTGGAAATCTCTCTCCAAACTCTTCTCTCCCACGGCCCCTTTCAGTCTCTCTTTCTCCTTCTATCTCCTTTTCCCCTCTCCCTGCCCGTCTGGTAGGAAAGTCCCATTCCTGGGTAGTTTGCTCCCCCATGGCTGGATTTGCTCCTACAATTGTTAATTGGATGAGAAATGAGAGGGGGGGGTCTGTTTGTGTGGAGTAATTTTAAGGCCAGACCCCAGCATTTTCCCTTCGTTTCTTTCAGTTACCTGGAGACTCTGGCTCAGAATTTAGTATTAACAGGGCCCAGGGCTGCCCTAGGGGGCTAGGACCAGCTGGAGAAAGTCATCCCCTGGGCCAGGCAGAGAAGGAGCTTTAATTCAGGTCACATCCCAGCACATAACCCTGCTGGGGGGGCAGCAGCTGCTAAGCCTGGTCTCCCCGATCACAATGGAGGCTGCAGCGTCTGACCCAGGAAGCTGAACCCCAATATCCTGAGCAGAGAGGGACAGAGCGTTTGAGCAGCTTCCCTCCTTTAGCTCTCTGGGGAGAGCAGCTAATGAGAGCCCCTCCTCACAGGGAGAATCTCATTTGCCCCACTGTCCATCTGGAGTCACTCCTTGTCTTTCCATACAGTGACTCTTTATTAACATTTCTCTCAATGAATCCAGATTTCAGAAAGAACGAGTGCAGAATGCTGTGGAAGATAGTGCCATAGTGTAGCCCCTTCCCACCTCCCTCACCCTCCAGATCTAGGACAAGGAATCGGGCAGGAATTTTCCCTATGAAACCAGAAGTTCCTGTGGTTTTCAAGAGGGGAGAAAAGCAAAATCTGTCTTTTCACCTCACAGTGTTTGATAAGTGGCTAGAAAGTTATCACAGTGACTGGGCCTGGCCGGGGAATGCCGGGCAGTGCTTGGAGCCAGGATTCTGGCATAAGCTGATGAGATAGAAGGAACATGGTTAGTAGCAGCCCCCAGAGCCTCCATCCAGGGCCTCCCCAACATCCCCAGTACCCAGACCCCCCCAGCCAGATATTTCCTGGGACCCAACCCCCAGAATCCCTGGCCAGAGACCCCAGATACCCACCCCTCAGAGCCCCACCGGCCAGAGAACCCCCACCAGATCTTCACTGCTGGCTGGGAATCCCAAAGGTTCCCCCCACCAGCCAGGGACCCCAGTTAGGAACTCACTGCCATCCTGGGATTCCCCCACTGCCCGCGTAGGACCCCCACCTGCCCTTCAGCAGAAAGGTAAGACATGTCCATGCCCTGTCACTAGCAAATAATGGTCACCATGGATCCACCCCAGAGGTGGCTACATCACAGAGACCATTTGTCATGGGGTTTAGGATACTTCTGGACCCACACTGCACTGAGTGACCTCTTCATCCCGTGCCAGCTGGAGACAAGAAAAGGGTCCAGCCAACTCTCCCGTTACCAGCTGGGAACCACTGATCCCCACAAACAGGGAGAGGCCTCTGGCGTTGATGGGTATTAAATATGTGGCTGGTCTCTTTGATCAGCAAACATTTTAACAGAGGTAAAGGAGGAAACAAATGATTCTCAAAGGAGACGGGAAAGATGATCTCTGGGCAATTTAACCCCCTGAGACCTCCAGGATGGAGAAGAACTCAGGGCAACAGGTTCCCTCGAAGGAAGAAGTTGCTGGGATTTAGAAACGCGGGGAACAGCCCCAAACCCGAGAGGATTTTTAATTGATATTGACGTAGAAGGAAGGAAATCCTGAGCTTTGAGATCAGTGTTCAGAAATGAAAAAGAAAGGGTGGAAATCTGAGAGATTTTGGATCTATTTTTGCCAATTATAGAGAGGAAAGTATAAAATCCCTCTGATTTTATATCAGTTGTTGGTATGAGGTAAAATCTGAGTGTATTTGATAAATGAATAGAACATGGGCAAATGGGAAATGGGCAACATTTGCAAACATTTTGTATCCATGTTCAAGAATCTGAGGAAAGGTGTAAAGCTGAGATTTTCTTTGTATTTTATGATTAGAGAGACAAGGAAAAAAATCTCAGGGGATATTCACTTAGAATTAGACAACTAACGAAAAGTGGGGCAAATGTTTAGAGTATTTTATATCAGTCTTTGAGATTTGCAGAGAAAACAAGTCACAAGCTAAGCAATTGATAACATGAGAGAAAAATACCAAGATCTGAGGGGGATTTTATGTTGCTATTAAATGACTAAGGGGAAAAGGGGGAGTGTTGGACTGGATTTTATGAGACTGTCCAATACATAAACACAAAGTGATGGTTTCCCCCCCCACTGCCACCATTCACATGGGCAGCAGGGAGCCCTGTGAGGGCTGATTTAAGGGGGGAGGGGGAGCTGGAAGGCTCCCTGGATAAAGGAAGGGGGCGGAAGTGGGGGACGGGCAGGTGACTGGCAACTGAGGGCTGGGGGAAACTGTGTTGGTAGTTTGGGGTCAGTGGGTGGGATTGGGAAACCGGGGTCTGGACAGTCTCCATGGGGGACACGTGCTCTTCCCGTCCCCGCCTTGGCAGAGAACAGGCATCTCCTCCCACCCCCACTCCAGGGGCAGCCATGTGCTGGGGAATGACTCAGGGTAACAATTTCCCACCTAAATGAGGACAAATCGCTGCAGATCAAATGGGTGGGAAAAGCTGCCCCACCGGAGAGATTTTAAATTGACACTTGAGAAGTAGAGAGAGAGACCAGGGGGAAATCGGGGGAGATTAGAGAGCTCATCACTGGGGGCGGAAGGATCTCCCTGGATTTTCTAGCCACGTGTGATAATGGGGGAAAAGGGGAAAAGCTGGAGAGACTTTGTAGGTGGGAGGACGGGGCACAAACAGGGCAGGATTCAGTGAACTCCCCCCCCCCCCGCGGGAATTTCCTGGCTGCACAAAACAGTTCAAATGTCCCGCCCCAATGACCTTCCCCCCCCCCTCGCAACCCCGACTCCCCCCTGCGCCCCCCAGCTCAGCTCCTGCTTCCCCCCCCGCCCGGATCTTCCCTTTAGCCCCCACAGCCCCGCCCCCACCTGCCTGACCCCCCCCCATCAATTCCCTGCGCAGCCCCCACCCCCCCCCGCCCCGCCCCGCCCCACCCCACCCCCAGCGCAACGTTCCGGCTGATACGGGCAGGGGGAAGGGCAGCGGCTTCAGCCGCTGCTACTGAGCATGCGCAGTGCCCGGGAGCAGCACAGTGCTATGGGGAGCGATTTAAGGCACCGCCCCCCCCCCCATCCCGGGGGGGGGATCCTGCTGCGGCTCCGCTGGGGCCGAGGCGGCTCCGAGGCTTCTCCCGGGTTCCCCGGGGCAGAGTCACGTTCCCGCCCCCCCAGCGCCCCCCCCCGGGGTCTCTCACTCCCCGGGGGCTCCGGGCGGGGCTGGGGCGGGCAGAGCCCGGGGCTGCCCGGGGGGCGGGGCCCAGCTGGAGAAACCCCCGGCCGGGCCCCCCCGCACAGACCCGCCCCCCCGGGGAGCAGCAGCGGCTCAGCCCGGGCCCGGCTCACGCGGAGGCGGCAGCAGCAGCTTTGTTCTCCCAGCCCCCAGCGGGGCTCGCACGGCGCATGCGCAGTAACAGCTGCTGAAACCCTCCCTTCCCTGGGCTGGAGAGGGCGGAAGCGGCCCTGGGGCAGGCTGGGAGATGTAGTTCCTGACTCTCCCCGGAGCGGAAGTGACGTTGCGGGAGAGGCGGAACCGGGCTGTGAAAGAGCGTTAGGCGCTGCGGCTCTGCCTGGCTCGCGCGGGGCCGTTGGAGCCTCTCCCGGCCGGAGCAGGGTCGGTGCCGTTGGAGCTCTGGGCATGCGCAGATCGCGGCGGGAGAGACCTTCATTAACCCCCCCGTGCCCGGCCCGGGCCCTGCCCCGCTGGAGCCGCCCTGGGGTCCCTGCGTGGGGCCGGGCGGGGCTTGGGGGGTGAGACCGGGCTGTGGGCGGGGGGAAGGGGCGGGCGGGAAATGTGGGTGCAGCCCGGACATGGCAGGTGACCCCCGAGGAGCGGGGAGAGAAAGGGGGGGGCTGAGATCCCCTCGGATTTACCGCTGCCCCCTCCCGTGGGGACCCCCCTCCTCCCCCGTCCTGCCCCCTTTCTCCCTAGAGAGCCACGAGCAGCGCCCAGGGTGACCCCCCCTCCCCCAACCCCTGAGAAGTTCCCTGCCCCCCCCCCCCGATTGTGCCCCATTTTCTCTCCCCTTCGCCAGTGGCCAGTTCAGGTCTCAGGTTTGGGGGTTTCCCCCATTTCCACCTGCAGGGATTTGTCCTTGTGCGGGTGGGAAATGGTTCCCCCCAGTGATTCCTGAGCTGGGCAGAGGCTGGGGGGGGGCCTGAGACACCTCTGGGCTGGGCTGGGGGGGCCCTGAGACAGGGACACCTCTGGGCTGGGCTGGGGGGGCCACTCTCTGCTGGCAACGGGGCCTGGGAAGGGCCAGGAAGGGGAGGGAGGAGCAAGTGTCCCCCATGGAGACGGCCCAGCCCCAGGTTTCCCCTCCCAGCTCCTTCCCCTCCCCCACCCTGCCCAACCCAGCAGCCCCCCCATCACCTGCTAGTCACATTCCCAGACCTCACTGCCAGCCCCTCCCCACTGATAGTGACTTTCTGACTCCAGCCCCCTCCTTTCCCCTGTGAAAAGACATCACCCAGGGATCCCTGCCGGCCATGTGAGTGTGAGGCAAGAAGAATCCATCCCATTCTGTTGTTGAGTCAATATCACTGTGTAATCCCCTCAAATTTCCCATCTTTTCTCTTGCGCTGTTGACATAAAATCTCCCCATAATCTCTCTATTATGTTGCCAAATATTTAGTTTGTGCCCCATTTTCTCCTCAGTTCTGAAATACTGATATCGAATGCTGAAAAATCTTCACACTTTTCTCTCCAGGTATGTGACTGAGATCAGGGCTCTTATCGTACTGAGCATGGCCCTGTTCTGCCAGGTGCTGCAGAGACACCAAATGAGATCTGGGCCCTATTCTGCCAGGCACTGAAGAGACCTGAGGTGAGATTAGATCCCGCTGTTGTGCCAGGTAAAACTGAGGCCTGGACCGAGATCACGGCTTCCCTGGTGCCAGGCAGCACACGACTGTGACCCAAACCACTGCCTCCATTGTTCTGGGCATGACAGAGACCTCGACTGAGATCAGTGTCCCCGTTGGGTCTGACATCCCCCAGTGTGCTGGGCACTGCACAAACCCTGACCGAGTTTGGGGTCCTGGTGGTGCCAGGAACTGCACAGACCCCTACAGAGAGCAGGGACCTTGTTGTGCCGGGGGCTACAGTGACCCTGACTGAGCTCCGAGCCCCTGTTGTGCCAGGCCCTGCATCAACACCAAGTGAAATCAGGCTCCCATTGTGCCAGGTGCTGCAGAGACAGCAAACAAACTCAGGGACCTTGTTGTTCCTGGAGCTGCAGAGACCCCAAGTGAGATCTGGGCCCTGTTCTGCCAGGTGCTGCAGAGACCCCAACAGAGGTCAGACACCACTGTTGTGACAGGTGCTGTGGAGCCCACTGCAGAGAACCCACAGACATCAGGTCGCCCATTGTGCCAGGTAAAACTGAGACCTGGACCAAGATCACGGCCCCCCTTGTGCCGGGCAGCGCACGACTGTGGTACAGATTTCTGCCTCCATTGTCATGGGCACTTCAGAGACCTCGACTGAGATCTGTGTCCCCGTTGGGCCTGGCCCTGCACTGATCCCGACCCAGATCACATCCCACCACTGTACTGGGCACTGCACAGACCCTGACAGATCCTGCCCCCACATTTTGCCAGATGCTGCAGGGACCCCAAACAAAATCAGGGATCCCGTAATGCTGGGAGTTGCAGAGTCCCCGACTGAGGTCAGGCCCCTATTGTGCAGGGCTCTGCACAGACACTGAGATCAGGGTCCCCATTGTGACAGGTGCTGCACAGACACCAAGGGTATTTCTACCCTGCCATTAAAAACCCCCAGCTGGCCCATGCCAAGTGGCTCAGGCGAAGGGGCTGTTTAATTGCAGTGTAGATGTCTGGGCTCGGGCTGGGGCCAGGCTGTAGGACCCTGCGAGGTGGGAGGGGGACAGACCTTGGACTGCAGCCCCAGCCAGAACATGGACACCACAATTAAACACCCCCACAGCCTGAGCCGTGTGAGCCCAAGTCAGTGGGCACAGGCCAGCTGCCGGTGTCTAACAAGTTTGCATGGAGAATTTGGGGCAAAACTGGGAACTGAACCCAGATTGTTTGAATTCTTGCCTCTCCCGTTAACCCCAAGCCCAGCATGTGTGTGTGCAGCGTTGTTTTGGTCAGTGTTTGCCTTGCATTGGCTTCCAAGGGAGGCTGTGAAATTTCCTTCATTGGAGGTCTTTAAGACCAGGTTAGAGATACACCATCTGTATCCCTAGACATTCCCAGGCTGGTGTATCTCTGGGATGGAGGGGAGCCCGGCGGGTGGGAAGCTTTCTCCAGCTGTATGTTGTGTTTTTATATGTATATATTGCATCGCATCCCAGAAATGTAGGGCTAGATAGGACCTCAAGATGTCATCAAGTCCAGCTCTCTCTGCCGAGGCAGGACCAAGTATCTGTAGATTATCTCTGACAGAGCTTTGTCCTACTTGTTCTTAAAAACTTCCAGGGAAAGAGACTCCCCAGCCCCCCTTGTAAGACTATTCCCGAGCTGACCTGCCTTAGCTCTGGGGACACCCACACAGATTGTAGTGGTGAGCAGCTCTGGAGAGAGAGGAGACCCCAGTGAGTGGCAGCTGGGTAAAGAGACTGAAGTTGGGAGGAGAAACATTGACGTGTCCAAGGTCACCCAGGCTGTCCGTGACTGAGCTAGAAATAGGTTCTAGTGCCACCGTACTGCTGTTTCTGAAGGTCTCTGCCACCCTGGTGTTTTAGGCACTCGTGCAAACCCTTAGTACAGACAGAATTTACACTAGTGCACTCTGATTGGTACTGGTGCACCATGTCCCAGTTTGAAGGTTTGAGGTGGTGGGGGCGGGAGGAAGTGACCTCACAGAGGCCTGAGGCTGGCTGAACAGTGCAGCTGGTAAGGGAGGGGCAGCAGTGAGTGCTGGAGGTATGAGCCAGGAGCACAGCCCCAGAGGGCTGGACACTGACTTCTCCTGACCCAGGGGACACCCCCCAGCGAGGTGGTTTGTCCATGGATGCACAGGCTGTCTGGGCAGGGCAGCTCAGCTGCAGTCCCTGCACACCTCTTCCTGCAGCCTAATACAGTGTGCTCTGGGGGCCTTCCCAAGCTGCGGGTGATGGGGCTCTGGAGCTAACAGGGTCTGTTCCTGGCTCTGTCACAGACCTGTTCAGTGACCATGGGGAAGTCACAGCCCCTCTCTCTGTAACGCTGTCCCCAGTGACTGGAGAGCACGAGCACCAGCCTCGGGCAGACTGGTAAGAGGCAGGGAACAAACCCCAAATTGGGTGTGAGGTCTGTATGGAGATTTCACCAACCTAGAATCCAGTGTCAACGCTTCAGGCTCTGTAACAGCATTAACATGGAATCACAGACAGTCCCCTTGGGTGATCCCATATATCTCACCACGCAGGTGAGCTCGCCTTTGTGACAGATGGTCCCTTACTCCAGGGGTTCTCAACCTTTTTCTTTCTGAGCCCCCCCGCTCCCCCCCCCCCCGCTATAAAAACTCCACGGCCCACGTGGGCCACAATAACTGGTTTTCTGCATATAAAAGCCAGGGCTGGCGTTAGGGGGCAGCAAGCAGGGCAACTGCCTGGGGCCCCATGCCACAGGGGCCCCCACAAAGCTACATTGCTCAGGCTTTGGCTTCAGCCCTGGTGGTGGGGCTCAGGGCCCTGGACTTCAGCCCCATGCGCTGGGACTTCAGCTTTCTGCGCTGGGCCTCAGCGAGTCTAATGCCGGCCTTGCTTGGCAGCCCCCTGAAAGCTGCTCACGGCCCCCCAGGGGGCCCCAGACCCCTGGTTGAGAACTGCCTTACCCCACGAGTCACAGCAATGTTCAAGTTACTGCCAGTCCCAAAGGACCAGTCACTTCCTTAGGTCAACTGAATCTTAGATCTTCCAACAAAGACAACACTTGTAGCCAGTCCTGTCATAACCTGTATTAAGACTTATTTAAAAGGAAAGGAGAGTTGTTTACAAAGTTAAAGCAGGTAATCCTATAGATGCAGACGAGTTGCAGTCCTAAATTTCAAAGGTAATAGAAGCTTCTATTATAAGCAAGCTCTGCATATTCTTTAGGACTAACCCCGGCTAAGCAGCTGGGGATCTCTTGCTTATGCCTAGAAACTTTGCCCCCCAGAGTCCTAGCAACATACAGATCATCAGTTCCTTCTGCATGGTTTTTTTTTTTTATCCCCTTCCTACCATGTGCTCTGAGCTGGAAATTCAGCTAATGGGAAGTCAAGAGCACAACAACAGTTTTTTGTGTCTTCGTTAACATCCCATAATAGTCTCTCTGATGTTGATGGACCTTTCCTGCCAGGCAGGGTGTAATGCATTCTGTTGCCAATCAGCACTTCTCCTAGGTAAAGTCTCTCTCCTGTCTGGTGATTTACAGAGCCACAGAGGCTCACAGTGCAACTAGTCAGATGTTAACCCAGGCAGCAACTCACAAGCATTCAATGAAGTCTAAACACATTCTTATGTTCACAGTCTGTATGAGGAGTATCTACTCATTGGGACTCACTGGGGAGCCACAGAAAGGAACAAGATGTGCTGAGGCAAGAAGGCCCAGTCTCAGCGCCCCCGGGGTCACGCTTGCCAAAGGCTAAAACTAGGCCCAGCCCATGAAAGGGGCACTCCCAGGAGAGACTGGATAAAGGCTGGAGCATCCAACAACTTAGTTAACCTGAGAGAGCTGCCTTGGGGACAATGACAGGGAGAATCCCCAGAGTGACTTCTTGATTCTGCTCGTCTCTGGCCTTTGGTTCATGGAATCACAGAACTGGAAGGGACCTCGAGAGGTAGCTAGTCCAGTCCCCTGCCCTCAAGGCAGGACGAAGTATTATCTAGACCAGGAGTGGCCAACCTGAGCCTGAGAAGGAGCCAGAATTTACCAATGTACATTGCCAAAGAATCACAGTAATACGTCAGCAGCCCCCCATCAGCTCCCACCCATGGGAAGCCACAATAATCAGAACCTCCCCCTCCCTCCCCGCACCTCCCGCTCAGCTGTTCACACTATGCAAGACATTGGGTGTGGGGGTTAATGGAGTGAGGGCACTGCAGGCTCAGGAAAGGAGGTGGGAGGAGGTGGAGTGGAGGCAGGGCCTGTAGCTGAGTAGTGAGCACACCCAGCACACTGGAAAGTTGGTGCCTGTAGCTCCAACACCGGAGTTGGTGCCTATACAAGGAGCCGCATATTAAATTCTAAAGAGCCACATGTTGGCCACCCCTGATCTAGACCATCCCTGAGAGGTGTTTGTCCAGCCTGCTCTTAAAAATCCCCAATGATGGAGATTCCACAACCTCCCTAGGCAATTTATTCCAGTGCTTAACCACTCTGCCAGTTAGGGAGTTTTTCCTAATGTCCAACCTAAACCTTCCTTGCTGCAATTTAAGCCCATTGCTTTTTGTCCTGTCCTCAGAGGTTAAGAAGAACAATGTTTCTCCCTCCTCCTTGAAACAAAATTTTATGTACTTGAAAGCTGATCATATCTTCTCCAGACTAAACAAACGCAGTTTTTTCAGTCTTCCCTCATAGGTCATGTTCTCTAGACCTTTAATCATTTTTGTTGCTCTTCTCTGGACTTTCTCAAATTTGTTCACATCTTTCCTGAAATGTGGCACCCAGAACTGGACACAATACTCCAATTATCACTTCAAAAGGTTTTTTTTCCTCCTGCTAACGATAGCTCATCTCAATTGATTAGACTCTGCCTGTCGGTATGCATACTTCCACCTTTTCATGTTCTCTGTATGTATAAATTTCCCCTGTCTGTGTGTTCCATTCTATGCATCCGAAGAAGTGAGCTGCAGCTCACGAAAGCTCATGCTAAAATAAATTTGTTAGTCTTTAAGGTGCCACAAGTACTCCTGTTTTTTTTGCGGATACAGACTAACACGGCTGCTACTCTGAAATACTCTAGTTGAGACCTAATCAGTGTGGAGTAGAGCGGAAGAATTACTTCTCCTGTCTTGCTTACAATACTGCTGCTAATACATCTCAGAATTATACTTGCTTTTTTTTCAACAGTGTAGCACTGTTGACTCATATTTAGCTTGTGATCCACTGTGACTCCCAGATCCGTTTCTGCAGTGCTCCTTCCTGGGCAGTCATTTCCTGTCTTGTATGTGTGCAACTGATTGTTCCTTCCTAAGTGGAGTACTTTATATTTGTCCTTATTGAATTTCATCCTGTTTACTTCACACCATTTCTCCAGTTTGTCCAGATAATTTTGAATTTTAATTCAATCCTCCAAAGCACTTGCAACCCTTCCCAGCTTGGTATCGTCCACAAACTTTATAAGTGTAACAGAGCTACTGGGAGGGTTTCACCATGTGTCAGAGGGTTACAGCCTGGTGGGAGGGCGCTAGGCCTGTACTGGGATAAGGTCACTCTGTGCTTCACAGTGTGGCAGAACCTAGAATGTCCATTAGCAGGGAACAATGCTGGGGGGAATCGACATGTGGAAAGGACAGAAACCCTGTCTGAATTCTCTCACATTGCCCCTCTCATCCTGGCAGGCTACAGAATAACGTCCACGTTTCGCCCCAAATCATCTCCTCCTCCCAGCAGGAAGGAAATGGCTGCAGTGGAGCTGGCTCAGGTAAGGGATTCTCAGGGAGCTGGTGGTGGGTTCTGCTTGGAGGGAGAGAAGCAGTAAATGCATAGGAGGGTGGGAGCTGCTAGAGGTAGTGGGAGGCAGGAACTATCTAGGGTGTGGAATGGGAGGGGAGAGGATGTGACAAACCTGCTGGCACTAATGTACTCTAGGGTGTGATGGGTTGTCACCCCGGGGTGCACTCTAGGGGGCTTCTGGGAACCGCTGTGCCCTCTAACCCTGAGGCTGGGCTGGCCCTTCTCTCACTGCTTTGCTGGAGATTCAGCCAGCCTCTCCAGGGCCTGTTATCACCCAACACGACAGCAGGTGGTGCCATACACCCAACTAAGCTACCTGAGTGTTTTACCTTAGCCACTCAAGGACAGATAGAGACAACAGCCAATTTCCCAGCGATAAGTGTTAGCAAACAAATCAAAGCAGATTACTTAGCAAATAACCAAAAACTCAAACTAAGCCTAACATACTATCTGGATAGAATTTGAATTAGCAATTTCTCACCCTGACTGATGATAGAAGCAGTCCACCAAGTTTCCATACACAAGCTAGAAATCCCATGTTCAGATCTGGCCCTGCGGGAGCTTTGGGGGCTGGCGCTGGGGAAAGTGGGGGACTGTCTGAAGTTGGCTGCTTGGGATGTGGGTGAGGCCCCGGGGAGCTGGGGTTTGGGCTGCACCCCTGTCCCTGCAGCCTGGGGCCCTGCGTTTCCTCTGGAAAAGCTGCTCCCTGTTTCACCAGCTCCTCTCAGTCTGAGTCCCAGGGACCCTGCACAGGCCTCTGCAGGGCAGGACGGGCCCTGAAATCTGGCAGCTGGGAGGTTTGCAGCAGTTTCTAACCCTCCCTCCCCTGCTTCTTCCAGGAGGTCCCACAAAAGCATCTGGCCCCTCTGGGAAAAGAGAGAGAAGCAGCCAAAGCCGAGGAGGAGCGGCAGAGCGAGGAGCTGCTGGTAGGTGCCCAGAGCCCCCCTGCCACTTAGGTTTGCCTGGCATAAGAATGACCTGGTGAGTACAGGGCCCACCCTGCCAGCCTCAGCCAGGGACCCATCCCCGCTGGAGCCCAGGGAGCCTGCAGGGTCAGACACGGGGGTAACGTGATGCCCTTAGGATGCAGGAGGCTGCTGGGCAGGAGAGGGTCAGTCTGTGTTAGCCCAGAGCCCCTGCCCACGGGCTGTCTGGACGTCACAGTGACCAGGGATCCTTTCTAGCTCCTGGGGGGATGGGGAGGAAGGAGATGAAATGTGGGCTGCAGAGGTGGAGGATTTGGCTCAGTGCATGTTGATGAGGTTTTGGGGAGAAGTGTCCCTCCTGTAGGTGATGTACAGCTCACCCCGGTCCTGATCCCTCCTCCCTTCCCGGGATAAATGAACTTCCCATCCCCCACCACCAGAGATCTTGTGTTCTGGTAAATAACTCTGCCACCCGCCCCCAGGTGCATTTATGATTTTCCCCTGTTATGGAGCAGATTAATTTCAATGTTGATAAATGCAAAATAGGGCACATTGGAAAAGATAATATCAAATGCACAGAAAATGATGAGGTCTAAATTAGCTGTTACCGCTCAAGAAAGAGATTTTGGAGTCACTGTGGATAGTTCTCTGGAAACATCCACTCAATCTGCAGCAGCAGTCAAAAAAGCAAACAGAATGTGGGGAATCATTAGGAAAGGGATAGACAATAAAACAGAAAATATCCTATTGCCTCTATATTATAAATCCATGGTATGTCCACATCTTGAATACTGTGTGCAGATCTGGTCGCCCCATCTCAAAAAAGATATATTGGAATTGGAAAAGGTTCAGGGAAGGTCAGCAAAGATGATGAAGGATATGGAACAGCTTCCGTATGAGGCGAGATTAATAAGACTGAGGCTATGGCTACACGCCGCAGCTTTTAGCGACACAACTGTGCTGCTACAGCCGTTCTGTTGACAGGCGCGCAGTGTAGCTGCTCTTTGTTGGCAGGGGAGAAGTGCCAGTGTAGACAAAGCCTGAGACTGTTCATCTTGGAGAAGAGACGACTAAGGGGGGATATGGTAGAGGTCTATAAAATCATGACTTGTGTGGCGAAAGTAAATAAGGAAGTGTTATTTCCTCCTCATAACACAAGAACTAGGGGTCATCCAGTGAAATGAATAGGCAGCAGGTTTAAAAGAAACAAAGGAAGTATTTCTTCACACAACACACAGTCAACCTGTGGAACCCCTTGCCAGGGGATGTTGTGAAGGCCAAGACACAAACAGGGTTCTAAAAAGAACTAGAGAAGTGCATGGAGGACAGGTCCATCAGTGGCTATTAGCCAGGATGAGCGGGATGGTGTCCCTAGCCTCTGTTTGCCAGAAGCTGGGAATGGATCACTTGATGATTCTCTGTTCTGTTCATTCCCTCTGAGGCACCTGGCATTGGCCACTGTCAGAAGACAGGCTACCGGGCTAGATGGGCCTTTGGTCTGATCCAGTCTGGCCGTTCTTATGTTCTCTGTTCCCCCGTTACTTATGAGCCGCCCTCTCCCTGTTGCAGAAACAGACGGCAGCCGAGAGGCAGAAGATCGTCTGGGAGTGGCAGGAGCTGCGAGGGTTTCTGGAGGAGCAGGAGCAGCGGCTGCTGTCCCGGCTGGAGGAGCTAGAGAGAGCCATTGTCCAGAGAAGGGATGAGGGCGTCTGCAGCCTGTCCTGGCAGATTTCCCTGCTCAGCGAGAGGGGAGGAGAGAAGGGGCAGCAGCCGCTGAGCGAACCCCTGCAGGTCAGGCTGTCGTTGCAATGATCATACGCAGCGTTTCTCTAGGCGCTTCTGAGCCCTAGACCCCAAAGCACTTTACAGAGTGGGGTCAGAGGCATTATCCCTATGGGACAAATGGGGAAAGTGAGGCAGAGGGAGGGGCAGAGCCCTGCCCAAGGTCACCCAGTGAGTCTGGCAGCGGCGCCAGGGATGGGCCCTGGGAGTCCTGGATGCTGCATCCCCAAGACCTTCTCTCCTGGAAATGTCTCTCTGCATTTGCACTTGGAGGGTGAAATCCCCTCCCCCACCATGCTGAGGTCCCGAGCCAGGCCCAAGGCCCCTGTCACTGCAGGTTAATGGGTTTAGTGGGGCCAGGGGCCTTCTGGGTCTCTCAGCACTGCGGGGAATTTGATTCTCAATGCAGAGAAATATCTTCTGCCTGTAAAGTGCCCGGGGAGAAGATTTCCACAGTGGGTCCTGCCCGCAGGGATTGCTGGGGCTGCCTAGGGCAAAGTCCCTGGTAGGGGGGCAGCAGCTCTGGGAATGTAAACGTGAAATTCCCCTACTGCCCGAGGCCTCAATGGTGACCCCTGCAGAGCAGGAGGCCTCCCCACCCAGGGACACTGCCCCTGACGGCCTCCTCTTTCTCTCCTCTTTAGGGTGCTGGGAGCACTGGGGGCAGGTAAGTCCTGGGCTCCATTTCGCTCCCCCTCATGGGCCGCTAGGTTTGATAACTGCACTGAATAGGAAGCTGCCCCCTGCCCTGGGAGCGTGTGATTCTGTCTCCCCTAGTGGCTGACTCGGATAGGAGACGAGCCGGTTACTGTCTGGTCGCTCATGAGGTCACAGCAGGGCTGCTAGACCCAGGGCCAATGGGACAGACCAGGCCTGTCTCCTGCACTGATGTGGCCACGTCACGTATTCCGAGGGCGCAGAATCTCAGCTTTTGCATTTGTTTAAGTGAGTTGCCGGCCCTCAGCACCTCTCCAGTGTAAACGGAGACAGTGTTGCCTTGCTGGGGCTGCCAGCAGCCTGAAGCCATAGCTCTGAGAGCGTGAACTCTCCTGTCCCCTGTTAATGTCATCGGGGTGTCAACGGAAATGGCAGCACTTTGATGTGAACATTAAACGTTCCCTGGCTGATCACTCGAGCAGGTGGAACGGGGAGGGGGCGGGAGTGAAACCTTTGTGGGGTGGGAATAGGGGGTTGCTGTAGGAGGGAAGAACAGAGGAGAGACACAAGGACAAGGAAGCGAGAGAGAAATGGAGAAAGGAGGGTGGGAAAGGCAGGGAAACACAGGGAAGAACCAGCAGGGCCCTACAGGGGTGTCCAGGAAGGGGCTGTTTTCCTCCTGAGTGACACTGAGTGTGACAGACAAAGACTTGGCAAAATACTAAGAACTAAAATTTTATTTCCCATACGAAGGGCAGATTCCCCCCTTGTTCTTCGTACGTGGGTGTCCCATGGAGAGCAGTGGGTGTTCTGCTGTGAATGGAGCAGGGC
Organism: Mauremys mutica; assembly: GCF_020497125.1. Classification (NCBI taxonomy): domain Eukaryota; kingdom Metazoa; phylum Chordata; order Testudines; family Geoemydidae; genus Mauremys; species Mauremys mutica. Next base: position 87,142 of record NW_025422981.1, read on the forward strand.
ACAGAGTCCTAACCCGATGCCCTGGCCACTGGCCGTAACGGACAGGGCAGTGTGGCCCTCTCTGCCAAAGGAGCTGGACGCCCCAGGGTTCCTGCTTCAGCTGAAGGGTTCGGGGGTTTTGGCATTAAAGGACCCACGTTCATTCCCTGCTGGAGCCCTGGGCTCTGTCTGTGGCCACTGTCAGCATGTAGGACCTGCCCACTCTCTGGTCTGTGTCTCCTCCCTTTCCACATAATCCCCGTGCTGGTGCCCCTTGTTCCTGCAGTAAACCAGCGTAGGGGGTGGCTCTGCCCCCCCCAGAACCAGAGCGTCCCTGAGAAAGCCCCTGAACAATGTCTCCGTTCCTTGCTCTAGTGTCTCCCCACTTCCCGTCTCTCTGGGGAGCACAGGGCTGAGGTGACTCACCCTGACATTGACTATCTCAGGCTACAAAGCTCAGATCCAGGTTTCGTGAAGTTTGGGGGTTGCTGGGCTCAGGGTCTGGGGCTCAGGCCTATTTCTCACCCCTTCTTTCCCCAGCAGGGAGGACGGGACGTTTCGGAAGCCAGAGCCGTCGTTTGCGGAGCTGGAGAAGAGACTCAGCGATTTCTCTCTGCAAAGTGCCATGCTGCAGGAGGTGCTGCTGGGATTCAAAGGTGAGTTGGAGTCTGGGGGTGGCGTCTCCTCTGGTTAGAGCGACCCTGACCCTGGGGAGGAGTCGAGGACTCTAGTGATGTCACTGATCCTGGGCTCCATCTCACAGCCCAGCTCAGCGAGTCGCCCTTCCCCATGGAGCAGCCCTGTGGGGCTGGCTCTGTCTGCAGCGGCTGCGTTATCGGCCTCTGATCTCTGTCACCATCTCGTCGTTAACAGCAGTTCCATTAATAAGCAATGGGGGTTTCTCCATGAATGTGAGGGCCTGAATTCTCACCTCTCCCATCTTCTCCTTCCCCTAGAGACGCTGCAACGGGAGCTGGGGAGCGACACAGGTACGTGTCTGTCTCTGACTGGCCAAGGGGAGATTTCAGCCCAATAACCATGTTAACGACAGGGGATTGCAGCCTCCAGCACCTGGAAGCTGTGTAACAATGGGAAGCGATGTTACTTTGTTCTTGCACCACTATATTTTCAACTGACTTGTCTCTTAAATATTTTAGCTCAGGGATCAGCAACCTTTGGCACGCGGCTCACCAGGGTAAGCACCCTGGCAGGCCGGGCCGGTTTGTTTACCTGCGATGTTGGCAGGTTTGGCCGATCGCAGCTCCCACTAGCCACAGCTTGTCACTCCAGGCCAATGGAGGCAGCGGGAAGTGGCAGGCAGCACATCCTTCAGCCTGCGCCGCTTCCTGCATCCCCCATTGGCCTGCGACGGCAGACCGCGGCCAGTGGGAGCTGCAATCGGCCGACCCGTGGACGTGGCAAGTAAAGAAACTGGCCCGGCCCACCAGGGTATGTGGATTGGAGTTTCCCCAAGGTCCTTTAAGTGTTTCTTGATTGGGCACTTGATTTGCAAATTCCTTTCTGAAGAAGCTGACCTAATGCTTTACTAAGGCTACTTCAGAATCAAAACACACTGATGTACAAGAACGTAGCCAATATTCCTAACTTTAACTGCAAAAATGATACACCCACACAGGTAGTATCATCATCAGGAGCAAATTATAACCTTTTCATAGTATCAGAGGGGTAGCCGTGTTAGTCTGGTTCTGTAAAAGCAGCAAAGAATCCTGTGGCACCTTATAGACTAACAGACGTTTTGCAGCATGAGCTTTCGTGGGTGAATACCCACTTCTTCAGATGCAAGTGGTGGAAATTTCCTGGGGCAGGTATATATAAGCAAGCAAGAAGCAAGCTAGAGACCTTTTCATAGACACCTTACACGCCAACCGTTGTACAACATTTGCTGCAAATATAACAGTGGTTGCACCAATGAACTACACAGTCACAGGTTATTAATATAACATCACAGCCAGGGCTGGTGTTAGGGGTAGCAAACAGAGCAACTTCCTGGGGCCCCAGACCCCCACAAAGCTACATTGCTTCAGCCCTGGGTGGTGGGGCTCAGGGGCCCAGACTTCAGCCCCATGCGCTGGGACTGCAGCTTTCTGCCCTGGGCCTCAGCGAGTCTAATGCCGGCCTTGCTTGCTTGCTTGCTTGCCCTGAAAGCTGCTCACGGCCCCCCAGGGAGCCCCAGACCCCTGGTTGAGAACCCTGCCTTACCCCACGAGTCACAGCAACGTTCAGGTTACTGCCAGTCCCAAAGGACCAGTCACTTCCTTAGGTCAAATGACGCTTGGATCTCCCAACAAAGACAACACTTGTAGCCAGTCCTGTCACAACCTGTATTAGGATTTTATTTTAAAGGAAATGAGAGTTGTTTACAAAGTTAAAGCAGTGTGACAAAGCTCTGTCCTTGTCTCCATGGGCCCTGCATTTCCTGGTGGATTTCGCTAGCCTCAGAGGCTCACTGTGACCCTCCACGTAGCCATTCTCTCTAGGGACAAGGGTCACAGCCCACTGAGCCATTTTCATCGTAAGCCAGCGAGGGAGGGGAGGCAAAGCTCCCCTCCCTTGCAGAGTGTCTGTTGTCTCCCAGTCTCAGTGATTAATCAGGGGAGCAAAGGGGGAGCCCAGGACCCCCCTCTATTCTAGGCTCCAGCCCAGGGACCCTAATAGTATCAACTGCGGTATCTGACCTTTTAGAAACAGGACACATACAATTCCCTGTTCTACTTCCCCACAGCACCCCCACTTCCTCAGGCTCCACTTCACCCTTACCTCAGGGCTTCCTTCCTTGTGCCTGATCTGGTGTGCACTGCTCCGTCGCTCCCACAGCTCCTGTTCTGCACACCCACCTGCCTAACTGGGAGCTCTTTAACTAGTTTCAGCCAGCCCCTGATTGGCTTCAGGGGTCCCAATCAACCTAGCTGTCTCCACGGGTTTCTGGAAGGATGTTAATTGGCCCCAGCTGTCTTGATTAACCTGGAGCAACTGTCCTTTGGTTACCATGGTAACAGGGATTTGTTTAGCCTGGGGCTAACATACCTGTTTCTCACTACTTTCCTATAGCCAGCTGGCCTTGCCCTGTCACAGCAGCTAATCATCCAGATGCAGACAAATTACAGTCTTAAATTTCAAAGGTAATAGAAGCTTCTCTAATAAGCAAGCTCTGCATATTCTTTAGGACTAACCCTGGCTAAGCAGCTGGGGATCTCGTGCTTATGCCTAGGAACTTTGCCCCCCAGAGTCCAAGCAGCATACAGATCATCAGTTCCTTCTGTGTGGGGTTTTTCATCCCCTTCCTGCCATGTGCTCTGAGCTGGAAACTCAGCTAATAGGAAGTCAAGAGCACAACAGTCTTTTGTCTTTAACATCCCATAATAGTCTCTCTGGTGTGGATGGACCTTTCCTGCCAGGCAGGGTGTAATGCATTCGGCTGTCAATCAGCACTTCACCTAGGTAAAGTCTCTCTCCTGTGTGGTGATTTACAGAGCCACAGAGGCTCACAATGCAACTAGTCAGATATTAACCCAGGCAGCAACTCACAAGCATTCAATAAAGTCTAAACATGTTCTTAGAATCCTAATACCTGTTTTAACAATACTAACACAGGTGAGTCAGACCGATTCCACTGTGTGTTCGTCCATGTTCAATTAAGACATAGAGGCTTGTGTAAGAGCTAACACCTCATCTGCCAGTGTCACAGGCAGGCTGGGCAGGGATGGTGTCTCTCGTCTCTGTTTGCCAGAAGCTGGCAATGGGTGACGGGATGGATCATTTGATGGTTACCTGTTCTGTTCATTCCCTCTGGGGCACCTGGCATTGGCCACTGAGCTAGATGGACCATTGCTCTGATGCAGTGGGCCCTTCTTATGTTCACAGTCTGTATGAGGAGTATCTACTCATTTGGACTCACTGGGGAGCCACAGAAAGGAACAAGATGTGCTGCGGCAAGAAGGCCCAGTCTCAGCACCCCCAGGGTCACACTTCCCAAAAGCTAAAACTAGGCCCAGCCCATGAAGGGGGCACTGCCAGGAGAGACTGGATAAAGGCTGGAGCATCCAACAACTTAGTTAACCTGAGAGAGCTGCCTTGGGGACAGTGACAGGGAGAATCCCCAGAGTGACTCCTTTGATTCTGCTCTTCTCTGTCCTTTGGTTCTTAGAATCATAGAACTGGAAGGGACCTCGAGAGGTCATCTAGGCCAGTCCCCTGCCCTCAAGGCAGGACTCAGTATTATCTAGACAATCTCTGACAGGTGTTTGTCCAGCCTGCTCTTAAATATCCCCAGTGAGGGAGATTCCACAACCTCCCTGGGCAATTTATTCCAGTGCTTAACCACTCTGACAATTAGGGAGTTTTTTTCCTAATCTCCATCCTAAACTGCCCTTGCTGCAATTTAAATCCATTGCTTTTTGTCCTATGGTCATGTCCCCTCTGAGTCTTCCCCAGTTTTTTTCAATCTTCCCTCATAGGTCATGTTTTCTAGATCTTTAATCATTTTTGTTGCCCTTCTCTGGACTTTCTCCAATTTGTCCACATCTTTCTTGAAATGTGGCCCCCAGAACTGGACACATTACTCTAGTTGAGACCTAATCAGCGTGGAGTAGAGCGGAAGAATTTCTTCTCGTGTCTTGCTTACAATACTCCTGCTAATACATCCCAAAATGATACTTGCTTTTTTGCAACACTGTTGACTCCTATTTAGCTTGTGATCCACTACGACCCCCAGATCCCTCTCCGCAGCGCTCCTTCCTAAGCCATCATTTCCCATTTTGTATGTGTGCCACTGAGTGTTCCTTCCTAAATGAAGTACTTTGGATTTGTCCTTATTGAATTTCATCCTATTTACTTCAGACCATTTCTCCAGTTTGTCCAGATGATTTTGAATTTCAGTTCTATCCTCCAAAGTCCTTGTAACCCCTCCCAGCTTGGTATCGCCCGCAAACTTGATAAGTGTAAGAGAGAGATTCTGCTCCTGGGAGGGTTTCACCATGTGTCAGAGGGCTACACCCTGGTGGGAGGGGGCTAGGCCTGTACTGGGATAAGATCACTCTGTGCTTCACAGTGTGGCAGAACCTAGAATGTCCATTAGCAGGGAACAATGCTGGGGGGAATCGACATGTGGAAAGGACAGAAACCCTGTCTGAATTCTCTCACGTTGCCCTTCTCGCCCTGGCAGGCTACAGAATAACGTCCATGTTTCTCCCCAAATCATCCCCTCCTCCCAGGGGGAAGGAAATGGCTTCAATGGAGCTGGCTCAGGTAAGGGATTCTCAGGGAGCTGGTGGTGGGTTCTGCTTGGAGGGAGAGAAGCAGTAAATGTACAGGAGGGTGGGAGCCAGTGATGTGCTGCCAAAATATTAACAACAGGTTCCCTTGTACTCACCTCACGAGGGGTCATGCCTCCCCAGGGGTCGTGCCCCTTCCAACCCCCCATGCTCCTTGACACCCCCCCCGGGGACCACTGACCCATCCTCCCCCGTCCCCTGACTACCCCCTGCTGCCCATCAAACCCCTCCTCTCATTCTTGATGCCCCCCTGGAACCTCTGCCCCATCCAACCACCCCTTCTCTCTGTCCCTGACTGCCCCCCACCACCTCATCCAACCCCTGCTCCTTCCTGACTGCCCCCCGGGACCGTTGCCCCCATTCAGCCCCCTTGTACCCTGCCCTCTGACTACCCCGACCCCTATCCAGCCCCCCACAACCTCAAAGGGGGAGGAGAAGAAGGGTGGAGCTTTCAGAGGAGAAGTGGAGGCGAGCTGGGGCCGGGTGGACAGCTGCCCGAGCCTTTGTTAAATTTAAAAGCTTTTTTAGAACCAGTTGTCCTGGAACAACCGGTTCTAAAAAGGCTTCTAAATTTAACAACCGGTTCATGCGACCCAGCTGGAGCTCACCACTGGTGGGAGCTGCTAGAGATGGTGGGAGGCAGGAAATATCCTGGGTGGAGAAAGGGAGGGGACAGGATGTGACAAACCTGCTGACATTAGTGTGGTTTAGGGTGTGATGGGTAGTCACCCCCAGGGGGCAGTCTGGGAACCGCTGTGCCCTCTAACCCAGGGGTCCCCGGGCCGCGGACCGGTACCGGTCCGCGGCCTGTTAGGAACCGGGCCGCGAACTGACCCCTAGCACATCAAGCGGCGTGTCTCCAGTGGGGTCCCTGAGCCCCGCCCGCTCAGAGCCGCATGGTGAGGGGGCGGGGCTGCGAGCTCCGGGCTGAGCTCAGCTGCCTCCGCTCGGCGTGGAGCTCCCAGCCCCGCCCCCTCCCCACGTGGCTCGGAGCAGGATGGAGCTCAGGCCCCGCCGGAGACACGCTGCAGCTGTCGGGCGAGGCGCTGAGGCTCCGGGTGAGGAGGGAGCTGGGGGTAAGAGGCTGGGGCCAGGGGGGTTGGCTAAGGGGCAGGGAGTCCTGGGGACAGTCAGGGCACAGAGAGGGGGCGGAGGTTGGGGGAGCGGTCAGGGAATGTGGGGGGGTTGGATTGTGGGTGTTCCGGGGGGGGTCTGTCAGGACTCAGCGGGGGGCGGGGATAGGGGTTGGGGCAGTCAGGGGACAGAGAGCAGGGGTGGGGTCCCAGGGTGGTGGGGGTCTCTGGGGGATGGTGAGGGGACAAGGAGGAGGATGGCTTGGGGATTCTGAGGGGGGTGGGCAGTCAGGGGGTCAGGAAGTGGGTGGGGGTCAGATAGGGGGCAGGTCCGCGGAAATTTTTTTTTCTACGAAACCGGTCCCTGGTGCCAAAAAGGTTGGGGACCGCTGCTCTAACCCTCAAGCTGGGCTGGCCCTTCTCACACTGATTTGCTGGAGATTCAGCCAGCCTCTCCAGGGCCTGTTATCACCCAACACGACAGCAGGTGGCGCCATACACCCAACTAAGCTACCTGAGTGCTTTACCTGAGCCACTCAAGGAGAGAGAGAAGACAACAGCCAATTTCCCAGCAATAAGTGTTAGCAAACAGATCAAAGCAGATTACTTATATAACCAAAAACTCAAACTAAGCCTAACATACTATCTGGATAGAATTTGAATTAGCAATTTCTCACCCTGACTGATGATAGTCCACCAAGTTTCGATACACAAGCTAGAAATCCCTTTACCCTGGGACCAGCACTTCCCCCACTTCAGTCTTTGTTGCTCAGGTGCTGCCAGGAGTTCTCTTGTGTGTGGGGAATGAGGCCAAGAGATGATGTCACACCCACCTTATGTAGCTTTTCCATAGGGCAGGAACCATTTGTTCCAAACTCAGTTCCCAGTCCGGTTTGTGGAAAAATACAGGTACCAAAATGAAGTTCATTGTCATGTGGTCTGGTCACATGCCCTAGAGTGCCCTGCTGAGTCATAGTAGCCATGACTCATAGGCTGGCTAAAACGTTCACAGGAGGGCTAAGCTCTTCCACAGTCCATTGTCTTTGTTGATGAGCCATCAGCACTGTCTGGCTTCTTCACTGTTGTACCTGAAAGGCTCGTTGTGAGTGTTACCCAGAGTAAGCATATTTGAAAGACAGATACAGAGTCAATATCCATAACTTCAGATACAAACATGATCCATGCACACAGGTAGGATAATCGTATTCAGCAAATCATAACTTTTCCAATGACACCGCACGTGACTCATCTTGTACAAAATGCCTCATGTCCTAATCATATTATAATCCTGCCACTATGTGCTGAATATGGGGGTGTAGTGTCAGATAGGTCCTAATGTCAAGGCACAGGGGTTGGGAACGGAACTTCCCCTCTTTGTGGAACAGGAAATAACCCTCCAGCCAGGGCTGGGAAAACTTCCCAGACTCCCAGTGCTGGAGCCTGAACCTACTGACACTTCATTAGTTACCCCCACCCCCAGTCTTTGTGGCAACTGCAAACGTTATCGGTGATGATTTTATATTCTCTTCCAGGTCATGGATAAGAATGTTAAATAGCACAGGGCCAAGATCCAATCCTTGTGGGAACCCGCTAGAAAGAAATCCACTCAACCATGGTTCCCTATTTAAAATCCCAGTTTTTAATCTATTTAATGTAGGCCGTGTGCATTTTGTACATTCTAGTCAAAATATTGTGCTGAAGCAACTCATATGCCTACGTATATTACATCAGTACTATTAGCTGCAACCAAACTTTTGATCTCATCCAATAAGGATATCCACTTAGTTTGATAGAATCTATTGTGTCTAAACCTTTTTAATGGATACTAATTACATTACTCTCCTTTCTTTATTAATGAAATCCAGGATCGGCTACTCCATTCTTTTGCCCAGTATCGATTTCAGACTGACACACTTGTAATTAGCTGCGTCATCTCTTTTATACTTTTTAAAATATTGGCACAGCATTAGCTTTATTCCAGTCTTCTGGAATTTCCCAAGTGTTCCAAGTCCTAATTAAAATTAACAGTCCACCACGCTCCTCCAGCAGGTCTTTCAAAACTCTAGTTCTTCTTCGAGTGATTGCTCCTATGCATTCCAGTTAGGTGTGTGCGCCGCGCGTGCACGGCTCTTCGGAAGATTTTTACCCTACCAACTCAGGCGGGCCGGCTGGGCGCCCCCTGGAGTGGCGCTGCTTTAGCGCAGGATATATACCCCAGCCGGCCCGTCCGCTCCTCAGTTCCTTCTTTCCGCCCGTGACGGCCGTTGGAACAGTGGAGCGCAGCTTAGCTGACCTCCACTTCCCTAGCTACTCGTAGTTTCTCTCGTTCTGTTTATAGTTGTAGTTAACTTTGTTTGTTTGTAGAATAGTATAGTGTATTTATTTTACAGGGGTTCGGGGTTTATCCCCTTCCCCTCACCCGGTGCCGGGTCCAATGCCCGGTCCACAGGGTTTTCTAATGCTCGGCCGGCCACAAGCCGTTGCCAGCAAGAGATCTTCTCCTAAGATCCCTCGAGGCACTTACCTCACAGATAAGTGCCGCATTTGTGAGGCCTTTAATCCGTGAACAAAGGGGAGCGGGGCTTTCGTTTTAAACAGCTCCTGAGGGAGGCAGCTCTTGCTCCTCCGCTCTCGGCGCCGAGCGCTAGTTAGTTTTCAAGGCGCGCTCCCTCGGCACCGGATCGCCGGTAGCGCCAAGGCCTCCTGGCACGACTGTCGCTGGCTCCGACGTACCCTCGGCATGGATCCCTCTCCTGGAGGATGAAGAGGCACAATATCCTTGCTGCGTCCGAGCCGCCGCCTCTGCAGCTGAGCGCTATGCTCAGTCGGATCGTCCGGCACCGGTGTCTGCCGCGGCACCGACAATATCCGCACCATTAACTCCGGCCAGGCAAGAGCCGTCGAGTCCGGTGCTGGAAAGCTCCCCGGTACGGACCGTGGTCGAGCTCGCTCTGAAGCTGCGTCCGAAATGCCTGCTCCACAGCCGAGCGCTATGCTCAGTCGGATTGCCCGGCACCGATGTCTGCCGCGGCACCGACAATATCCGCACCATTAACTCCGGCCAGGCAAGAGCCGTCGAGTCCGGTGCTGGATCACTCCTCGGTACGCACCGTGGTCGAGCTCGCTATGAAGCTGCATCCGTGGTGCGAGCTATGGTCGAGCTCACTATTCCCTCCACGCCGGAGACAGTGTCCACGGCGAGGGAGCTGATTGCAATGACAGCGTCTGCGCTGCCTCAACCCCCGGCACCGCCGGTGCGGGTTACATAGTCGATGGGCAAGCCTGCCTTGATCAGACCACCCTCCGTCGGCACCGCAGAGCGGCACCGTTCATGATCGCGGTCCCGCAGATGTTCTCGGTCCCGTCACCGATCTAGGTCCCGACGCCGCTCACAGTCTCGGCACCGTTCTCCATGTTGGTACCAGTAGTACTCGCGGCACCGGTCAGCATCCCGTTCGCCGGTCCGGGACACTCAGCACCGATCCAGCTCCCGGCACCGCCCCAGGCACCGGGACGCCCGTAGCCTGTCCTGATCATCGAGCCTCGCACCCTCGGTCGACCGCCCGGCACAGCTTCGGTGGCAGGTCCCGTTCTCGGTACCGATATGTCTACCGGTACCGATCCCCGGTGTCGCATCGAGTGACATCAGTTAGAGACGGAGACTCTACCAAGGGCTTTTCAGCTCCTCCAGGGCCATCCAGCCACGCATCAGTGTCGTCCCGTGCGGACACTTCATATGCGTAGTACTCTGTTTTCCGATGTGCCCTCCAGAGTCTTCCAGGAGACCTATCAGTGGTCATTCTGGACGCCTTGGGTGTACTACCACGCCAGAGTCGTACCGGTGATCCCGTCTCGCTCCGTTCCCTCGGAGCTCTGGGTGCCAGAGGCGACAATTAGTCGTCCCCGTCCGACCGGTACAGAGCAACCCCCGGTTCGGCACCGGGCTCCCAGATCCCACCGGATCAGGAGGTCGTCCAGGAGCTCGAGCCCACACAGGACCCGCTTGTCCCTGGCCTTTCTTCTTCCTCCTCCCCAGATGAGGCGGGGGCAGGAACATACCCCTCCGGCCCTCCTCTAATCAAAATGCGACCAGCCCCTAAATCCAAAGAGGCTGGGCGTGTGGTCTTACTGGGCCGTAAGATGTACCCGGAGGGGGCCCTGCAACTTCGTGTAGCGAACCAGCAAGCCCTGCTTAACCGCTACTGTGGGTGGCGGTGGGCAAATTTACAGAGTCGGTTCTTCGGAACTCCCGTCAAGAGTTCGATGCCCTCCTGCAGCAAAGGACGGAGCTGGAGGGAGCTTCCCTCCAGGCCTCGTTGGACGCAGCTGACTCCGCTGCCATGACTCTGGCCTTGGGTGTTGCCACGCGGCGCGTTTCATGGCTCCAGTTATCGAGCCTTCCCTCGCAGCTGCAGCACGCTATACAGGACTTGCCCTTCAATGGCACAGGCCTGTTCTCTGAAAACACTGGCCCTAGGCTGCAAAACCTAAAGGGCAGCAGGGTCACTTTGCTCTCTCTCTCTCGGCATGCACACGCCGGTGATTCAGCGCCGACGTTTCCGTCCCCAGCCTCCGCTCTTACCCTGCGCCTTGACAAAGTCAGGACTTGGCCAGCGGGCGTGGCTTACACGGTCGTGGCCATCAATCCGGACCCCAAAGGAGCCGAAATTAGGGTCCTTCTGACCACCAATGGGGCAAAAGCCTACCCATCCTCATCCCTCCTAAGGACCCCTCTCACGAGCGATTCCTCTGGCAAGAGGTGCGGACGCTCCTCTTCATCGGAGCTATACAGGAGGTACCTAAGGGCGAAACCTAATCCCCTAGGCGAAGGGAGGTCTCAGACCTATCCTAGACCTGCGGGAACTCAACAAGTCACGATGTAGATGAGTTCCGCATGGTACCCAGGGCGACCGTCATCCCATCCTGGGATCCCGGAGACTGGTACGCCGCCCTCGATATGAAGGGCGCGTGTTTTCACGTCGCCATTTCTCTTCCACACAGAAGGTACCCTCGGTTTGGGGCCTACCATCGTTATTCCCAGTATACGGCCCTCCCGGTTGGCCTCTATACAGCCCAGGGGTATTCAAAGTGCATGGCTGTAGTCACCGCCTTTCTTCGCCACCGTCGCATACACATTCTCCGTATCTAGACGAGTGGCTCATTCGAAGGACCACCGGGCCCAAGTTACCAGTCATGTGGGCATCGACACGAACCTATTCCTGTGTCTAGGCCTGATGATCAATAGTAAAATCCACTCTGATTCCCACACAGGGAAGGGAATTCATTGGGGCCGTCCTGGACTCCAGACTCGCCAGAGCCTGCTTACCTCAGCCTTGGTTTCAGGCGAGGGTAACAATTGTACAAGGTCTATGGACCTTCCCGCCAACTTGGACTTGCACTTGCCTAGGTTTCCTGAGTCACATGGCTGTCTGCACATTTGCAACCAAACATGCCAGGCTTCGCCTCCGTTCACTTCAATCGTGGCTCACCTGGGTGTGCCACCCGGGCAGAGATAGCATACTCGTGGTCGTCTCGTTCCCCCGAGCATCCTAGGCTCCCTCGACCGGGAGTCAGCGCCCTCCCTGGTGTATCCAGGGATGCTGTTTCATTCACCCCTCGGGGTTCCTCATGACAGACAGCCCATCTCTCGGCTGGGTGCGCACCTGGCGTAGTTTCGCACTCACGGCCTTCGGTCAGCGCAAGAGCTGGCCTTACACATCAATGTCCGAGAGCTGAGAGCAGTCTGCCTTGTGTACCAGGCGATTCAGCTGGCGGATCGTCTCAGCAGATCCTTCCTGTCTCACAAGTGGTAGTTTCCTCCGGTCTTTATCTATTCCATTTTCCAGAAGTGGGTCTTTCCCCGCATAGCCCTCTTCACTCTGGCGAGAACGGAAAGAGAGAGAAATTCCCCTCGTTCCAAGGCCTCTCCCCAGGCTCGGTCTTGGAGGATTTTCCTGAGGCCGTGGATCAGCCATCTGCCGTACGCTTTCCACTGTTCCCGCTGGTTCACAGGGTCCTGCTAAAACTCCGCATGGACAGAGCGCCCCTGATCGTGATCGCTCCAGCATAACCCGGGCAGCACTGGCACACCATGTTGCTACACCTGTCGGTAGCAACCCTCTTGGCACAGACCCCATGACGCGGGATCACGGCAACCTTCACCACCCGGTCTTGTAATCCCTGCACCTCACAGCAGGGCTCCTGCGTGGCTAAACCGATCCGAGTTACGTTGTTCTGCCTCGGTTCTACAGGATTCTCCGGGGTGGTAGAAAATCTTCCACTCGGTTAAAGTATCTGGCCAAGTGGAAGCGTTTCTCCTGCTGCTCCGAAACACACAATGTTTCTCCCGCCGAGGTCCCGCTCCATTCCATCTGGCTCTTCAATCTGGTTCTAACCAGTTTTATGACTGCCCTAGTCGAGCCAATGTCAACATGCTCATTGATATACCTGTCCTGCAAGAGAGTTTTCCTGTAGCCTTTCTTGCGGCCAGACGAGTCTCCGAGCTTCAGACTCTCACAATAGGCCCAAGTTCTTCTTCGAGTGATTGCTCCTATGCATTCCATGTAGGTGTGCGCGCCGCGCGTGCACGGTTCTTCGGAAAATTTTTACCCTAGCAACTCCGGCGGGCCGGCTGGGCGCCCCCTGGAGTGGCGCCGCTATGGCGCTGGATATATACCCCAGCCGGCCCGTCCGCTCCTCAGTTCCTTCTTTCCGCCCGTGATGGCTAGTAGGAACAGTGGAGTGCTCCCTTACCTCCACAGCCCTAGCGTTCTCAATAGCTTTAGTGTATATAGTTGTTAATAGTTTAAGTTTCTTGTTATAGTTGTATAGTTAGTTGTATAGTATAGTAGTTAGGGAATTAGAGGGGTTAGCCCTCTTCTTCCGCCCCGGTGCGGGCTTATGCCCGGAGCACCGGGATTCAAGCCCTGCGTGGCTTGCCAGCGGCCCATGCCGGTGAGTGACCCGCACGACTCCTGCCTCCGCTGCCTCGGAGAGTCGCACAGGTCGGATAAGTGCCCCATTTGTGTGGCTTTCAAGCCTCGTACGAGGAAGGAGCGGGACTCTCGTTTAAAACAACTCCTTATGGAGTCGACTCTCCAACCTCCAGCACCAGCTCCATCGGCGCCGAAGCCTGCCTCCGTGAGCAGCGCACCGGCAGCACCGAGCCGCTCCGGTGCCAACGCGTCTCGGCACCCGGCACCGAAGACCCGGCACCGCTCCCTCTCCGGGGAAGAAGCACAAGGTGCCGAAGACGGCCTCTGCGAAACAGCAGCAGAAGCCGTTAGCCCAGCCGCCTCCGACTAAAACGGTACAGGCTGAGGCAGTGCACAAGAAGTGCACCGGGCCGTCGACTCCGGCACCGCAAGGGCCGTCGAGTCCGGCACCGCCCAGCTCCCCGGTGCCGACCGAGGAAGAGCTGAGGCTCCCGTCCACGCCGGAGGCGTTCGCGACGGCGAGGGAGCTGATCGACCTCACCGCTGATACGGGCCATCAGCTACCGGCACCGCCGGTGTGGACAGTCAAGTCCATCGGAAAGCCACTGATGATGCGCCCTCCCTCTCCTGGCGGCCGAGGTGATCGGAGCACCATAATCCGGTCTCGCTCCCGATCTCCCTCAAGACGACGGTCGCCAACGCACCGGGCCCGATCCGTACGACTGTCAACGTCGAGACGCCACTCCCCGTCTCGTCGCCGCTCGCAGTCCCAGTACCGCTCGCAATCGCGGTACCGGTCGCACTCCCGGCGACGCTCCAGGTCCCGGTGGCCGAGTCGCCGGCACCGCACCAGGTCTGGCTCCAGGCATCGCGGGCGATATCGAGAATCACGCAGCCGCTCAAGGCGCCGCCGCTCGTGCTCGAGGTCCGACTCCCGGCGCCGCCGGTCGAGCTCCCGGCGCCGCGCTTCGCGCAGATCCCGTTCACCTATTAGACCGCATGACGACCGGCACCGTCCGTCGGCACCGGAGAGGCAGTTTACTCCGGCACCGGACGTACCCCCGGGGACCGCCACGGCTCCTCCCTGGCCTTCGAGGGAACCCTCAGTTGCTTCCCCTGAGGGCAGTGCGGTAGACTTCCGAGCGGGGTCTCTTCCGCAGGACCATGAACCTCAGCAATGGGGGTTTTGGGTGCCCTGGGCCCAACATGAGCAGGGGCCTCCCCTTCCACCGAGGCAGCCAGGCTCGGCACGTTCGGTGCCAGAGGCCACTGTCAGCAGGCCACCCCCGTCTCCAACGCCACAGACCGCTGCTCACGGTACACCGTTGGGGCATGAGACACTGGCACCGGAGCGCCCAGACGCGGAGCCAGCTCCTGAAGAGGTGCTGCCAGGTCACTCCTCGTCCTCCTCTCCCGACGAGGCGGTGGCAGGGGCGTCACCATCAGAGCCCCCGCCTATTGACCTCAAAGCGCACCAGGACCTTCTCCGGCGGGTAGCGAAAGCCATCAACCTGCCCATCGAAGAGGTCCAAGAGGTCGATGACCCCATCACGGATGTCGTGGGAGCAGACGCCCCCGTGAGAGTAGCGCTGCCATTCATCCGCACAATCCAGCGGAACAATGCCGCCATCTGGCAGTCGCCTTCCTCCGTCCCTCCCACGGCACGCGGAGTGGAGAGGAAATATTCTGTACCACCTAAAGGGTACGAATACCTTTATGTGCACCCGAATCCGGACTCTTTGGTAGTCCAGTCCGTGAACGACTGGGAGCGTAACGGACAGCCTGCCGCTGCGCCGAAGTCGAAGGAGTCCAGGCGCATGGACTTATTGGGGCGCAAGATTTACTCGGCGGGCGGCCTCCAACTCCGCATCGCAAATCAAATGGCCCTGCTATCCCGGTATACATTTAACATCTTGGGATGCCTGGGAAAATTCGCGGAGCTGACCCCGCAGGACTCCCGCCGAGAATTCTCGGCGCTCCTGGAAGAGAGCAAGCTGGCCTCCAGGACCTTAATTAAAGCAGCGGTCGACTCAGCGGACTCGGGGGCCAGAACTGTGGCGTCCGGTGTAACCATGCGACGCATTGCGTGGCTGCAGTCGTCCACTTTGCCGCCGGAGGTAGAATACACCCTCCAGGACCTCCCCTTTGAAATGCAGGGTCTGTTCTCTGAAAAAACTGACACGAGAATTCAGACCCTGAAGGACGGACGAGTGGCAATCCGCACTTTGGGAATGCATACGCCGGCCACACAGAGGCGTCCGTTCCGGCAACAGCCCTATCGGCCCGTGCCGCAGGCCAGGTCTCGGCCATTTAATAATCACAGGGCCCCATTCCGCCGCAGACCGTCGGGCGGGCGGCGTAACCAGTCCCAAGGCTCGTCCAAAGCTCCTCAAGGTCCCAAGCCGACCTTTTGATGGGACGCCCGAGGACGGCGCACCACTCTCCCCCCAGGATCCATCCCCTTTGTTTTCAAGTCGCCTTTCCCGCTTCCTCCAGGCGTGGTGTTCTGTAACATCGGACAGCTGGGTGCTCAACACCATCCAGCACGGCTACCGCCTACAGTTTATTTCGCCCCCTCCCTCCCACCCACCTTCCCCGTCCCTCTTCAGGGACCCCTCTCACGAGCAAGTCCTCTTACAGGAGGTCCAGTCTCTGTTGAGCGTGGGTGCCATCGAGGAGGTGCCTCCCTGCAGGCGGGGCAGGGGATTCTACTCCAGATATTTCCTCATCCCCAAGGCGAAAGGAGGTCTTCGTCCCATCTTAGACCTCCGGGAGCTGAACAAGTACCTCTGCAAGCTCAAGTTTCGGATGGTAACCTTGGGGACCATTATCCCTTCCTTGGATCCGGGAGACTGGTTTGCCGCCCTCGACATGAAGGATGCTTACTTTCATGTGGCAATTTACCCCCCCCACAGACGCTACCTGCGCTTCATGGTCAACGAGGCCCACTACCAGTTTGCGGTGTTACCCTTCGGCCTCTCCACCACACCGCGGGTATTCACCAAATGCATGGCGGTCGTGGCCGCGGCCCTCCGTCGTCGTCGAATTCACGTGTATCCATATCTCGACGACTGGCTGATTCGTGGCCGCACCCAAGAGCTGGTGGCGGCTCAGGTGTCCGAGATACTGCATCTGTTCCGGTCTCTCGGCCTGCTTGTCAACGCCGACAAGTCCCACTTAGTTCCGACGCAAAGAGTGGAATTCATAGGAGCCGTCCTCGACTCCAATCTGGCCAGAGCCTGCCTCCCTCGGGCTCGGCACGAGACGTTGGCCTCCCTGATACGGACACTGCAGGCCTTTCCAACGACAACAGTGCGGTGCTACCTACGTCTCCTAGGTCACATGGCAGCGTGTACGTTTGTGACCGCGCACGCAAGGCTGCGACTTCGCCCGTTCCAAATGTGGCTGGCATCGGTGTACCGCCCTCAGCGCGACCCCATGGATATGGTGGTGGTGGTGCCGAGTCCCGCTCTCCAGACGCTCACCTGGTGGCTGGATCCGGAGACAGTCTGCACAGGGGTTCCGTTCCGCCCTCCTCGCCCGTCGATCACCCTGACCACAGACGCGTCGGCGCTGGGATGGGGGGCTCACATAGGAGACCTGCACACCCAAGGTCTTTGGTCAGCCCAGGAGCTCTCCCTCCATATCAATGTCCGGGAGCTGAGAGCGATCCGTCTGGCGTGTCTCGCCTTTCGGACCCACCTTCAGGACCGCTGTGTAGCGGTGTACACGGACAACACCACAGCCATGTTCTATGTCAACAAGCAGGGCGGAGCTCGATCCTCCCCGCTTTGCAAGGAGGCGATGCTCCTCTGGGATCTTTGCGTAACCCACTCGATTCGCCTCGAAGCGTTTTTTCTACCAGGAGTGCAGAACACGTTGGCCGACCATCTGAGCAGGTCCTTCGCCTCCCACGAGTGGTCCCTTCGCCCAGATGTGGCTTACACAATCTTCCAGAGGTGGGGGTTTCCCCAGATAGACCTTTTCGCCTCCCGGGCCAACAGGAAGTGCCACAGGTTTTGCTCCTTCCAAGGTCAAGCTCCAGGCTCCCTCTCGGATGCGTTTCTCCTGCCATGGACGGAGTCCCTCCTCTACGCGTTCCCCCCGTTTCCGTTCGTCCACCGAGTGTTACTCAAGCTTCGGAGGGACAGGGCCCGCGTAATACTCGTCGCTCCGGCCTGGCCGAGACAGCACTGGTATACCCTGCTGCTCGAGCTGTCGGTTCGGGAACCCATTCCCCTTCCGCTGTGGCCGGACCTCATCACTCAGGACCTCGGCAGGCTTTGTCACCCGAACCTGCACTCGCTGCATCTTACAGCTTGGTTCCTGAGTGGTTGACCGACGCAGAGAGGGGATGTTCGGCGGCGGTGCAGCAAGTTCTGCTGGAAAGCAGGAAGCCTTCGACGCGCTCTACCTACCTCGCGAAGTGGAAACGCTTTGCGCTCTGGTGCGACCAGCGAAGTCTTAACCCATTCTCGGCCCCCATCCAGACCGTCCTCGATTACCTCTGGTACCTGAAAGGTCAAGGTCTCGCGATCTCGTCCCTGAAGGTGCACCTGGCGGCTCTGTCAGCCTTTCGGCCCGCTATAGGAGGTCGCTCTGTCTTCTCCAACCCAATGGTAGCCCGCTTCCTTAAAGGGTTAGACCGTCTCTACCCTCAGGTGCGTCCGCCTGCTCCGACTTGGGACCTGAACCTGGTTCTCGCCCAGATGATGGGCCCACCCTTCGAGCCCCTGGCCACGTGCTCTCTGCTCCATCTCACCTGGAAGACGGCCTTTCTCGTGGCGATCACATCCGCCAGACGAGTCTCGGAACTCCGCGCCCTGACGGCAGGTCCCCCATATACCGTCTTCCACGGGGACAAAGTGCAGCTTCGACCACATCCGGCCTTCCTCCCCAAGGTGGTGTCGGCCTTCCATCTCAACCAGGAGATCTTCCTCCCGGTCTTCTTTCTGAAGCCGCACGCCTCACCTCGTGAGCAGCAGCTCCACACTCTGGACGTCCGCAGGGCCCTCGCTTTCTACATCGACCGGACGAAGTCCTTCCGGCGTTCCTCCCAGCTCTTTGTGGCAATTGCCGATCGCATGAAAGGCGAGCCGGTTTCCTCACAACGGATTTCATCCCGGGTGACGTGCATACGAACGTGCTACGAGCTTGCTCGTGTCCCCCCGTGCCGCCTCACCGCACACTCGACGAGGGCGCACGCCTCGTCGGCCGCCTTCCTGGCCCATGTTCCCATCCAGGACATCTGTAGAGCGGCCACCTGGTCTTCAGTCCACACCTTCGCGTCCCACTACGCGTTGGTGCAGCAGTCTCGGGACGACGCAGCCTTCGGCTCCGCGGTATTACACTCCGCCACGTCTCATTCCGACCCCACCGCCTAGCTAAGGCTTGGGAATCACCTACATGGAATGCATAGGAGCAATCACTCGAAGAAGAAAAGGCGGTTACTCACCGTAGTAACTGGTGTTCTTCGAGATGTGTTGCTCCTATCCATTCCAGACCCGCCCTCCTTCCCCACTGTCAGAATAGCCGGCAAAAAGGAACTGAGGAGCGGACGGGCCGGCTGGGGTATATATCCAGCGCCATAGCGGAGCCACTCCAGGGGGCGCCCAGCCGGCCCGCCGGAGTTGCTAGGGTAAAAATGTTCCGAAGAACCGTGCACGCGCGGCGCGCACACCTACATGGAATGGATAGGAGCAACACATCTCGAAGAACACCAGTTACTACGGTGAGTAACCGCCTTGTATACTGTGTTCCTCAAGGACAAGGGCAGTTATTACCACGTCCGACCTGCCTCCCTAAGGAGGTGTCGGCCTTTTAGATCTACCAGGATATCTTCCTTCCGGTCTTCTTTCCGAAGCCACTCTCTTTGCAAGGAGAGCAACAATTGCCCTCCTTCGACATCCATAGGGCGTCCGCAATCTATATCTAGCGGACAGGGCCCTCTCGTAACGCCCCCAAAACCTTCATCGTACCGGCATACCGGACGAAGGGCATACCTGTCTCCTCCTAGAGGATTTCATCTTCAATGATGTTGTGCATCCGCACCTCCTCTGTTTTGGCCCATGTTCCATAGAGCCACCGTACTGCACATTCCACCAGGGCTCACGCTTCTCTGCTGCCTTCCTGGTTCACATACCCTTTCAGGGGATGTGTTGTGCACCTACCTGGTCCTCGGTCCACACCTTTGCCTCATTGGTCCAAGAGTCCAGAGCTGATGCAGCCTTTGGCTTAGCAGTTGCATTCTGCAACATCTAACTCCGACCCCACCGCCTACGTAAGGCTTGGGAATCACCTAACTGGAATGCATAGGAGCAATCACTCGAAGAAGAAAAGACGGTTACTCACCGTAGTAACTGTTGTTCTTCGAGATGTGTTGCTCCTATCCATTCCAGACCCGCCCTCCTTCCCCACTGTCGGAGTAGCCGGCAAGAAGGAACTGAGGAGCGGACGGGCCGGCTGGGGTATATATCCTGCGCTATAGCGGCGCCACTCCAGGGGGCGCCCAGCCGGCCCGCCGGAGTTGGTAGGGTAAAAATCTTCCGAAGAGCCGTGCACGCGCGGTGCGCACACCTAACTGGAATGGATAGGAGCAACACATCTCGAAGAACACCAGTTACTACGGTGAGTAACCGCCTTGTATACTGTGTTCCTCAAGGACAAGGGCAGTTATTACCACGTCCGACCTGCCTCCCTAAGGAGGTGTCGGCCTTTTATATCTACCAGGATATCTTCCTTCCGGTCTTCTTTCCGAAGCCACTCTCTTTGCAAGGAGAGCAACAATTGCCCTCCTTCGACATCCGTAGGGCGTCCGCAATCTATATCTAGCGGACAGGGCCCTCTCGTAACGCCCCCAAAACCTTCATCGTACCGGCATACCGGACGAAGGGCATACCTGTCTCCTCCTAGAGGATTTCATCTTCAATGACGTTGTGCATCCGCACCTCCTCTGTTTTGGCCCATGTTCCATAGAGCCACCGTACTGCACATTCCACCAGGGCTCACGCTTCTCTGCTGCCTTCCTGGTTCACATACCCTTTCAGGGGATGTGTTGTGCACCTACCTGGTCCTCGGTCCACACCTTTGCCTCATTGGTCCAAGAGTCCAGAGCTGATGCAGCCTTTGGCTTAGCAGTTGCATTCTGCAACATCTAACTCCGACCCCACCGCCTACGTAAGGCTTGGGAATCACCTAACTGGAATGCATAGGAGCAATCACTCGAAGAAGAAAAGACAGCTACTCACCGTAGTAACTGTTGTTCTTCGAGATGTGTTGCTCCTATCCATTCCAGACCCGCCCTCCTTCCCCACTGTCGGAGTAGCCGGCAAGAAGGAACTGAGGAGCGGACGGGCCGGCTGGGGTATATATCCTGCGCTATAGCGGCGCCACTCCAGGGGGCGCCCAGCCGGCCCGCCGGAGTTGGTAGGGTAAAAATCTTCCGAAGAGCCATGCACGCGCGGTGCGCACACCTAACTGGAATGGATAGGAGCAACACATCTCGAAGAACAACAGTTACTACGGTGAGTAACCGTCTTTTATCTGGACCCACTGATTTAAACACATCTAACTTGAATAGCTGCTGTTTAACATCCTCGTGAGTTATTGTTGAAATGGAAAGACTGTCAGCGTCAACATCTTATGATATGAGTTACATCATCTGTTTTTCTCCAAATCCAGGAGATAAATATTTATTGAACACTTTTACCTCTTCTCCATGATTGTTGATAATTCTGCCATTTCCATCTAGTAATTTATCACTACCATTGTTAGGATTAATTTTGTACTTAATATACTTTTTAAAACCTCCTTCTTATTTTCATTGGTTGATCATTGATTTCTGTTAGCTTCCCTTGCCAACTTTCTACAATTCTGACCTTCTAACTTAGATTCTAACTTCCCCTTTCTTCCATATATTTTATTTGGAGAGTGTTGGGATTCCTACCAGGGAGCTACCAGCAGGGTCCAGAGACAGCCCAATCTCCTATATTAAGCTCTGGCTAGTAGCTATGTGATAAATGTGATGACCCAACCTCCGTCTGTCAGCTGGGAGACACAGAGGTTCTCTCTTTCTATCCTCTGATGCCTCCTGGATGCTCTAGGCAAGGTGGGGTGGGACTCTGTTAACATGTGCCTCCCGGAGCTTCCATGTACCTGGTGCTGCTGTTCTGTGAACAGTGGGGTTGTGAGTGGGGCAGCAGGTACTGAGTGTTGGACTCTTTCTCTTTCAGGGGCCGGTGACCTTCGAGGAGGTGGCTGTGTATTTCACCAGGGAAGAGGGGGCTCTGCTGGACCCCACTCAGAGAGCCCTCTACAGGGGTGTCATGCAGGAGAACTATGAGACTGTGACCTCGCTGGGTAAGGAGTCCTGTCCCCTGGGTTATTAGAAGCTGTGGGGTCTCTAAAGAACCTGAGTAGTAATAACTTTATACCTTTATTTGTCATACAAGTTTTGACAAGTTTCCTTGCCCCCCCTTTTTTTGCCTTATCTCCCACTCACTAGTATCATTTTTGGACATGTGCCTTTTTGGTGCCGTCAGTCATTTTAAAATTGCATTTAATGTATCCTTATTGAATACATTAATAACTGTCGCTTTCGTGCCTATTCCTCATTTTAAGAGGAAAATATACCTCCTGTAGAATTCTAAATTGAGTAAATAGGTGTATGACTCATGCATGGCTTGTGTGACAGTCAGATGAGCTCCTATTTTGATAGGAGAGCGTATAATGTTGCCATTCAGGACCCCACGGATGAAGGGAGAACAGAGCTGTGGGAGGGGAGGAGAAGGGGGGAGTAGATAATTCTGGGGTGCCAGGACGTGGGGAGGGTGTGTGCAGGGTTAGAGCTAAGAAGCAGCAGGGAGGGATGAGGTTGTGAGAGACGAGGAGGGAACACAAGTATCTCCCAAGGTGCCGGGAGGTGGTGCTGGCTGAGAGTAATGGGAAGAAGTGGAGAGGAGTGTGGAGGAAGGGCACCGAGGAAGTGGCTCAGTCTCAGGTTTGAAGCTAAGTGGCCTGTCCTTGTGGAAGAGTGGGACCCCTTGGGGGTCTAGTGCACTCAAGAGGCACCTCCCAAGGACTGTTTAAAAGCCAGGGCATTGCAGAGATCCTGTGGATCCATGACAGTGTGCCAGAGGTTAAACCTTATGGGGAAAATATATAAAACAAGAAAAGGATCTAAATGCGTGTTTACCATCGCTCCCTCTCAGTCCTCATGGGAATCCCTGATCCGTTCCAAAGTATATTAAAACCTTCCTTAAAGGCTTACCTCTTGGTTATCAGGTCATGTCCATTTGTTAGAGGGTTTTCCCTTCACCCTCCCACTTCCCTGGTTCTTGTCACGCAGACAGCAAGCAGCGAAAGACCAGAAGTCTGAAGCACAGATAATGCGATGTTTATTGGGGTTATTTCCAAGCAAGCATATTCCACTGCCCTAATGAACTTACACCTAGAAAAATTAATTATGCAGCAGACAGAAACAATTAGAGAACCAGACTGATTAACAAGTAAAAGTGGTAGCCATAAAGATAGAACAATACAGAAATGAGGGTTTCACAACCACAACCATTGATAAGGGATTTCTTGCCAGACAGGATGCTGTCAAACTAAGTTTTCTTGAACCATCTTAAGATCTGTTTCTTTATCTGGTGGTGATGGGCGCTATCAGGACAGGATCGACTTCCTAACAGCCCAATAGCACCTTAGTTCAGTGTGACTGGTTTGGGATGTGAGGATGTGACCCTTCGCTTCCCAGCTTATGGCTGCCCCTGCTGCTTAGCCAAAGGCCTTAGCGTAAGAACAAGGCCCCTAGTGAGAGAAGGCCCATACACAGGCAGACTGAGATTTTGATTCTTAGCTAGTTACCGGGGTATAAAGACAAAGTGATAAAAATACCCCTAAGTTCTTAAAGTCTAGGCTTTACAGGCAGGCCTGAATATCTCTATTCTAACAGTGGTTCTAGCCCTTCCCCCGTTCTGTGTCTGTCCTGTCTATTTAGATCAGGGGTCGGCAACCTTTCAGCAGTGCTGTGCCGAGTCTTCATTTATTCACTCTAATTTAAGGTTCCATGTGCCAGTAACACATTTTAACATTTTTAGAAGGTCTCTTTCTATAAGTCTATAATATAGAACTAAACTATTGTTGTAAGTAAAGTAAATAAGGTTTTTAAAATGTCTAAGAAGCTTAATTTAAAATTAAATTAAAATGCAGAGCCCCCCCCCTCAGACCAGGGGCCAGGACCCAGGCAGTGTGAGTGCCACTGAAAATCAGCTCGCTGCCGCAGGTTGCCTACCCCTGATTTAGATTGTAAATTCTTCAGGGCATGGGCCATCTACTGTTCTCTGTTTGTACTTTGCCTAGCACAATGGGGACCCACTGTTAGTTGGTCCTTAGGCACTAAGGTAGTGAATATGATTTGTTATAATAGTAACTCTCCTGCCACTTTGAGCCAAGGAAGATGGCCTTGGGATGCGTAGCCTTATTTGGGGTGTGTGAGTAATGTTGATTTGATTTATCAACTTAATTTAATGTGTATTGTAATTATTTTAATTAATTAATAATAATACTTAATCATTTATATTAATTAATATGGGTTTAGGCTCACCAATTTGTTTGATCAGAAGATAAAAGTTGGTGTTTCGAATCGGGTTCCACAGAATTGATAAAGGGACCTTCGGGGGTATGACAGGAAGCTCACAGTGAGACAGATTTAGTCATAACGACTTTTTATTAAACTCAATGAAATAGTAAGTAAATTGTAAAACAGGTAGAATTACAGAGTTACAATTGTATTACTGTTATTCAGGAGATACATATGATGATACAATATTATGTGCTGCAAACTTTGGTTAATATTCACACCCTGTTTTGATAAACTGATGTTGGCCTCGCCTCTGGCGGTTCTGGTTTCACAGCTCTTGCAAGGGAAACTAATGCAAAGAGCTGTCAAAGCTACTTTGGAATTTACTTTTTAGCTCAACTAAATAATCTAATACACAAATTAAAATAAAGTTTAGAGAGACCAAGCTTAGCCGAGTCCCTTTTGAACTTAAAGTTTGAAAAGAAAATAAGTGCGGCCTATTACTGGTTAATAGCTGTTGTAGATGGATAGCATGAATACGTAGCTGAAGATGGTGAAGTGTAGAGAAGGAGGAGGTCGAGGTGGGGGTGGGGATACCATAGTGAGGACCTCTTTTTATAGAAATAAATACCGGAAATCCTTCCTCTTATGCCCAAATTTCAGTCTTCCCCCATAGAAATGTTAGGGTACGCTTACTCCATAGGCTAGTATGTGTGTGCGTATGGATGACAGGTATCTGCGCACTTGTGGGGTACTTGTTAAGTCTGTGAGTACAACTTTGAAAAATCCCCTTTGCTATTCTTCATTGTCTGTTGGTCTAGGTAAAGGGTCTTAGACCTAAGCATAGACACTTTATTTGGGTATAGGAAAAACAGTTGCTTTTCTGGGTAAAAGGGCACAGGATGTAGCTATGCTAACTTTGCTTTAGCTTAAAATGCAGGTTTTTGGCCTGTAGGTTTCTTGCATTACAGCCAAATGTATTTTTAATATGAATTAATAAACCTATCACAATACCGTACTTATAAGAAAAGAGAGATTTATGCAGGCAAGCAGATGAATCCTGAGAGCTACAGATGTTACTGTCTAAAAATGAGATGGGGTTAAAACTATGGAATATTCTTTGTGACAAGTATCCCACAAATTCCACTGACCTCCCGTGTTTTCTTTGCCTGCAGTAGGGTTTCCAGTTTCCAAACCTTATGTGATCTCGCAGCTGGAACAAGGGGAAGAGCCATGGGTCCCGGACCTCCAGGGCTCTGAGAAAGAAGTGGTCCCGAGAGCTGCCTTTGCAGGTGAGGAATTGGTTCAACAACTGCTTAGGAATGCAGGAAACATTTGGGATGCCCTACAAAGACCCTGTGAGCTCTTCAAGTTCAGGATTGTTCCCTGCAGATGTGGAATCATTATGGCAGATATCACTCATGGCTTCCCTCCTATTCTGACTGACAACTGGCAGCAGGTCCCTCCCTGATCTCACTTTCCCCTGAGAGTTATGGTGCAATGAGGACCCAGAACTGATCCCTTCCTCTCTTCTCTGTGGAAGGGTTTGGGGAAAATCAGTACCTGATATGTTTGATCTCTCCCACATATATTTTGGTTTGTTCATCCCTTTTTCCATTCCTCTCTCTGACATTTCCTTTTTCTCAGGCACAGGGAGTGACCTATGTCTGGATTCTCTCTGTCTCCCATCCGGCGATGGCCTGGCGAGTGAGAACGAGGAGGAGAAACCCCAGCAGGAAGACACTGTGCAAGTAGATCCACATTGGCTGTTATCAGGAAGATCCAAAGGGAATGTTTCCAGGAGGTGTGCACTCCCAGAAAACACAAAAGCCTGTGAGACTCAGCAGAGGCCAGAGGAAAACTACAGTAGCCACTCAGACCTTATTCCACGCAACAGAATCAACTTGGAAGAGACACGCTACATGTGCCACAAGTGCGGGAAAAGCTTCGGGTGGAGCTCTCACCTTATCAGACATCAGAGAATCCACACAGGGGAGAAGCCCTACACGTGCTCTCAGTGCGGGAAAAGCTTCGGGCGGCGCTCTCACCTTATCATACATTGGAGAATCCACACAGGTGAAAGGCCCTACACATGCCCTGAGTGTGGGAAAAGGTTCCATCAGAGCTCAAACCTTATTGCACATCAGAAAATCCACATAAGAGAGAACTGTTATAAATCCCTTGACTAGGGCTGGAGAAAGATTTTTTTTTTTAATCACATTTGCTAATTCCCTTCTTTGGGGTCAGTCCTGTGATCTTTTCTATCAACTCCTTTCCTTTGAGTCGAAGGAGTGTGTGTCCCTCCAGCCAGGAATGTTCGTCAGCTCCTGATGGGGGAGAGGTTTGATTCCAACAAGCTACACTGAGGCTAAAACTACCTGTGCCTGACATCCACTAGAGCTGTACATGGCGTTGGCTGCTCAAGTTAGTGATCTTGGTGTAACAAGACAATTATAGTTGTAGAGCAGATGCAGCCCAGGTGCAGGGGTTGGCATTAGCTTCCCCCTTGACCTGACCTAAACTCCATCACTTTCCCTAGTCTAAACAAACCCTGAGCATCACGGTTATACTGTTCCCCCATTTCACAGCCATTGTTAGTCATCGAGTTCACTCTTGGGGAAGAAGTTGTTTCACTCCCAGTTGCTCTGATGTTGGTTCAGGTTGTGCTGCAGAGCAGATATTTTTACTACCATTTTTTTCACTTAAAATATATTGAACTATAACAAAGAGCAGGAACAGGGCAGGGATAGGGGAAAATGTCATTTCACCCTCTGGAACAACAGAAGAAGATGGGGTAAATCAGAGGGATTCCCTTATTCCCCATCACCATCCCAGTCCCCTTTTTGTGCAGTTGGTTAGGTCAGTATTTTTTCTAAAGGGCTGGGAAGAGGATTCCCTCATAAATAACTTGTAACTAAACAAAGTGCCCAGGCATTGGGCTCCCAAAGCAGTTGTGGCCCAGGCCCTGCAGGAAGTGGCTCCTGAAGAGATCTCCTTCCTCATTAGCTGCATATTGCCTATTATTTGGGAAATACAATCCCTAGCTAGGCAGAGATGGGAAACATGGAAGTGACATTTCTCTTCAGCTCACCCCTGGGAGATGCTGCAAATGTGTAGAAAATGAAATCCGTGTTGAATGTGCTATAGCTGCAGAAAGATACCTCTTTTTAATAGAGACCTGACATTTGTTGTCTTACAGGGATTCTAAGTCACACCTGAATTTAGTCCCTAATTAAAATCTGTGCCAGCACATTAAAGAATTAAAAGGGCATAGTTGGGGGAGTTGTACCTCACTGTCGCTACTGATCTGTTGTGCGGTTGGAGAAGAATTCTACACCAGAGAAGTGTAAAATTACTCCAAGGAAGGTCAAAGATTTGACAAGAACTCAGGTAGAAATTGCAGGTACTAGTGGTTGATTTTCACCCCCGAGATGGAACCTATGGTGACCTGTGGCCCAGGTAAACTATTTTTAGAACCCTGCTCCCTAGTTAAGTGGCATTGATCACACTCCTGAAGGACGCCATGATTAAATTGGGCACAACTGTCTTTTACCATTTGGATCCAAAGTTTCATGAAGCACAGAGAGAAACAGCTGATTCCTTCAGAGCCATTCCATGCCTACGGGTCCCAATCTGGCTGCCTCGTTGGACAAGAAGCACTTCCCTGCTGGCCAAACAATGGTAGCCAATGAGGGAATGTATCAGATGTGAAGTTCAGACTGCAGGATACTTGAATGCTGAGTCCAGAGTCTGTGGTTTAGTCCAGGCCTGCACAACTCGTAAAGCGGCGAGGGCCATATTACTCCAAAGAAAACAGCTGAGGGATGAAACCCCCCCGGCCTCCCCGAACACCACCCCCCAGCGCTGCCGAGCCCCTCTCCGAAACAATCCCCCCCAAGCGCCACCTGACCCATGGAAACAAACCCTCCTTCCCCAGCACTGCCCCGCCCAAACGGTGGCATTGAACCTTCGTAATATGTTATAGCGGGCCTCTAAGGTAGTATAATTAAGGTAGAAGTAGAATAAAATCTTCCCCCCACTTTGTAATCAGTTGCCCTGTGGAGTGAATGAGGTGGGACTGAGGAAGGCAGCACCTCCAGACAGCTGCAACCCTTGGAGAGGGGCTGGGAGCCAGACCAGATCAGCAGAACAGGTCAGTCACTGACTCATAGCTCGTCTCCTCAGTCCCCTGCTGCCGGCTCACCAGCCCCTCCCACTCGCCTCCTCAGCCCCCCCCTTCCATGCTGTCAGCTCAGCCACCCCTTTGCCACTGCCTGCCCACTCGCCTCCTCAGCCCCCCTCCCTCACCTGCTATTGTGTCATACAGGAGGCCTGTGATATGCAGGGGGTCAGATTAGATGCTCTAATGGTTTCTTCTGGCCATAAAGTCGACTAATTTCTGAAAAACTGAGTGTAGCATTGGGAGCAGCGTCTGATGTTTCCCTGTCTAGCCGGCTTGCTGCCTAGAACGAACGCTCCTTGAGTGGGGTGATCCACAGGGAGTAGCTCAAACCTCCAAAGTGCCTGGCCAGGGGCAGGACATTAGCCCAGCAAGGGAGGGGTGTGGCAGTAACATCACAAAGGCCTTTTGCAGGACCTCAGACTATTGGTCCAAGGTGGTGGGGAGGTGGTGACCTCACAGAGAGATACTGACATCAGCCAGGCAGGACCGGGGCGAGGGGCCAGGGAAACCTCAGAGACCCCTGTGGCTTTGCTCCAGCAAGTCTCCTTCTCCAGGTCTCTCTTTGAGGACTGAGAGAGTATTCGGGTTCACGGACGTGAGCGCCAGGAGGAACCTCTTTCGAGTTTTCTCCTTCCCTTTTCGTGATTTTACTAGAAAACAGCCGTCCCTGTTTAGAAGGTAAGAGCCTCCTGGAGGTTTGAAACCTGTTCAGTCTGATCCATCTGGTGAGAGTTGAATTCTAGGCATGGAAAACACGAGCTTAAGGAGGCAGAAGTTTATTGCGCACTTGGGATTTTGTCCCTTAGAATCACTGGGGACATTAGGGTTTGTTGTTTTTCTTTCACCTTTTCCTCCATCTCTCCCTCCCTCCCTCTTTTCTCTTCGTCTCTTGCTTCTTTTGTCCTTTCTCCTGTTCCCCTCCCAACATTAGGAGAGGTTTGTGTGTGTGTGTTGCTGGGGAGTGCTCTGCAGTTCCCACTGTGGGAGGTCCATCCAAAAATGTGGGGCTGAAATAGAGCTCGGGCAGTGATCCCCACCAGTGACCTGGGCCATCCTTTGGGCTCTCTGGTGAGAACCCTCAGCCTCCCGTCCTCAGTCTCTACCCTGATTGGCTGAGCAGGGGGTTATTGACAGGGAGGAGACTCAGGTCCTTGTTCTTCTCTTTTAAGACCAAGGAAATAAGTCAGAACCAGTTCTATGTTTGATGAATTTTGCTGTTCTCTGCATTAATGGTCTCTGAGCAGTTCATGATTCTCTCTAACATTGCAGTTCTCCTCAAATACTTGCTGAATAATTACTGTCACTGTTGGTCTGGAGCTCATCTGAGAGCACTTTACTCAGGTCATTCCATATCTGAAATTCAAGATCTGATGGTTAGTTTGAAAATCAGGGCTCTTGGGTCCTATTCCCAACTCTGCCACTGACTGGCTGTGTGACCTAAGAGAAGTCAATTCTCCTTTCTCAGCCTTGGCTTCTCCCTCTTTCAAGTAGGGATAATAATGATCTGCTCCTACCTAGCTCAGTACACTCACTCTTCCCCAACACACACACTGTCTCCACACTGCAGTTGAAAAGCAGCTGGCAATCTAGTAGGATGCCCAGGGAACAATGGGGGAGAGAAACCTGCATGACTGCAAGTGCAGCCATGGAGACACCAC
This sequence comes from Mauremys mutica, assembly GCF_020497125.1. NCBI lineage: Eukaryota > Metazoa > Chordata > Testudines > Geoemydidae > Mauremys > Mauremys mutica. Next base: position 116,840 of record NW_025422981.1, read on the forward strand.
ACACCAGCCTTGCCTAGCTGGCAAGAATCAAACCTCCACAGAAACACCCTGTGGCTTCTAACCCAGCTCCCTAAGGCCTCAGCCACAACCACTTAACACAGGGGCCTTTTTACACTCTGGTTCTGTTCTCACTGAAGGGTCATTTCCAATTGTTCACTCAGACCAGCTTCCCCAGCGCATTCACTGCTGTGCAGCTCTGTACGTCTGGCCATGGCTGAGCAGCCAGAGTTCCTGCCCATTTCCCCACTGGCTGGAGCATGGCTAGAGTGTGTTTGTGGTTAATGACGTTGCTGTAGATGGTTCGTTTCCTGCCTTGGCAATTCAGACAGTCCCTTTTCCCAACATATCTCCAGCACATCAGTCCCTGGCTGGGTCTCCTGGGCAGTGGAAAACATCCCTTGTTTGGCCCTGCCAAGCGGATCGTGCAGAGCTGAGACGCCCCTCGGCTTGGATCAAAGGGGGAGTTGGATGGAATTTATCACACAACCCTCCCTGCTCCCCAGAGCCCCACGGGGAGAAGCTAGAGAAGGGGGAGTCATTCCTCCCCTGCACTCCCAGAAGAGCTGCTAGCAGGGCCGCCCAGAGGCAGGGACAAGGGGGGGCTGGAGCACATGACTTATGAGGAGAGGCTGAGGGAACTGGGATTGTTTAGCCTGCAGAAGAGAAGAATGAGGGGGGATTTGATAGCTGCTTTCAACTACCTGAAAGGGGGTTCCACGGAGGATGGATCTAGACTGTTCTCAGTGGTAGAAGATGACAGAACAAGGAGTAATGGTCTCAAGTTGCAGAGGGGGAGGTTTAGTTGGACATTAGGAAAAACTTTTTCACTAGTAGGGTGGTGAGGAACTGGAATGGGTTACCTAGGGAGGTGGTGGAATCTCCTTCCTTAGAGGTCTTTAAGGTCAGGCTTGACAAAGCCCTGGCTGGGATGATTTAGTTGGGTTTGGTCCTGCTTTGAGCAGGGGGTTGGACTAGATGACCTCCTGAGGTCCCTTCCAACCCTGAGATTCTATGATTCCCTGCTGGCTCACTGTTCACCTCTGTGCCCACCTGCCACTTGCCCACCCGCTCGCCCACCTGCTCCCCACTTGCCCCCTCACCCCCCCAAGTGTAAAGCCTCATTCACAGACCCAGGGGTCACTATATCACTGCACCCAGCAGTCACTCACTGCAGTTGTAGATAAATCTCTGCATTATGCATTTTTGTATAATTTGTCTATGACTTTGTATTGAACCTTGGTAATATGTTATAGGGGGCCCCTAAGGTAGTGTAATTAAGGTAACAGAAAAATGTCTTTTTGCTAGAAGTACAATAAGATCTCCCCCCCACTTGGTAACCCGTCGCCCTGTGGAGTGAATGAGGTGGGACTGAGGAAGACGTGGAAGGCAGCACCTCCAGACAGGTGCAACCCTTGGGAGCCCGACCAAGGCCAATCAGACTTGGCAAGTGGGCTGGCTAGAGAAGAGCCAACACACTGACGGCCTCGGGGGTTAGGAGCAAGCACCTTCCTGTGGGAACCCCCTCTGTGCAGCACTGGGACAACCCCCAGCCCAGAGAAAAGCAGCAAAAAGGACCAACAGACACAGTCCCAGATTTTGAAGCTGGGAGATTTGTCCCTCTCCATCCACCGACTCGCCGCTTACCTCCTCGCTCCCACCCCCCCAGTATAAAGCCTCATTCAAAGGCCCAGCGGTCACTAGATCACTGCACACAGCAGTCACTCACTGCAGTACCAAAAATTAAAATACTGAAAATGGATGCTCCCCTCCATCCACCGACTCGTTGCTCACCTCCTTACCCCCCCCCCCCAAGTATCAGGGTCAGCAGATTTGTAGAAATGTTGGTGGTGCCCAGAACACTCAGAGCCCACCCCACCCCCCCAAACTCTGCTCCCCACCTGCCTAAGGCTCTGCAAGGGAGTTTGGGAGGGGGGAGGAGGTCTGGGGTGCAGGCCCTGGGTTGGGGCAGGGGTTTGGGGTGTAAGATGGTTGAGAGATTGGGGTCTGGGATGGAGTTGGGTACAGGGTCTGGAATGGAGCTTGGGTGCTGGGTGCAGGCTCCGGGCTGGGGCACAGGGTGAGGGGCAGGATGGGTGGACACAAGGGCGGCTCTAGGCACCAGCAAAGCAAGCAGGTACTTGGAGCAGCCCATTTGCAGGGGCAGCAGCTTGGCAGGGATCCAGCCTGGGAGCTGAGAACCAACAGGGAGCCCTGGGAGCTGTAGTTCCTTGGTTAGCTCCCTGCCTATAGAGCAAGCCCTGGAGCAGGGAAAGAACTACATTTCCCAGCATTCCCTTGGCTGCTATCAACAGGAAAGGAAGGGGGAGGGAGTATGGTAGCTGAAACCTCATGCTGCACCTTGCTGTGAATGGAGAGGGGGGTGGCGCTGTGAATGGGGAACAAGTGTGTCCAAGGAGTAGAAAGCTTTGGCCCAGAAGCAGCAAAATTCATCAGAGAACTGGTTCTGACTTATTTACTTGGTCTTAAAAGAGAACAACAAGGATCTGAGTCTCGTCCCTGTCAATAACCCCCTGCTCAGCCAATCAGGGTAGAGACTGAGGATGGGAGGCTGAGGGTTCTCACCAGAAAGCCCAAAGGATGGCCCAGGTCACTAGTGGGGATCACTGCCCGACCACTGTTTCAGCCCCACATTTTTGGGTGGAGCTCCCACAGTGGGAGCTGCAGAGCACTCCCCCGCAACACACACACACACACACACCGCACCTACCTCCCAGTGTTGGGAGGAGAACAGGAGAAAGGACAAAAGAAGCAAGACACAAAGAGAAAGGAGGGAGGGATGGAGGAAAAGGTGAAACAAAAAGGACAAACCCTAATGTCCCCAGTGATTCTAAGGGACAAAATCCCACGTGCGCAATAAAATTCTGCCTCCTTAAGCTCGTGTTTTCCATGCCTAGAATTCAACTCTCACCAGATGGATCAGACTGAACAGGTTTCAAACCTCCAGGAGGCTCTTACCTTCTAAACTGGGACGGCTGTTTTCTAGTAAAATCACTAAAAGGGAAGGAGAAAACTCAAAAGAGGTTCCTCCTGGCGCTCACATCCGTGAACCCGAATACTCCCTCAGTCCTCAAAGAGAGACCTGGAGAAGGAGACTTGCTGAAGCAAAGCCACAGGGGTCTCTGAGGTCTCCCTGGCCTCTGGCCCCTGTCCTGCCTGGCTGATGTCAGCATCTCTCTGTGAGGTCACCACCTCCCCACCACCTTGGACCAATAGGCTGAGGTCCTGCAAAAGGCCTTTGTGATGTCACTGCCACACTCCTCCCTTGCTGTGCCAATGTCCTGCCCCTGGCCAGGCACTTTGCAGGTTTGAGCTACTCCCTGTGGATCACCCCACTCAAGGAGCGTTCGTTCTAGGCAGCAAGCCGGCTAGACAGGAAAACATCAGACGCTGCTCCCAATGCTACACTCAGTTTTTCAGAAATTAGTCAACTTTATGGCCAGAAGAGACCATTAGAGCATCTAATCTGACCCCCTGCATATCACAGGCCTCCTGTAGGACACCGTAGCTACTTTTGAGGCAAACACATTCCAGAAAGGCATCTAGTCTTCATTAAACAACATCAAGAGATGGAGAATGCACCACTTTCCTTGGTAGCTGTTCCTTTGGTGAATCATCCTCACTGTTGAATATTTGTGCCTTAATTGTAATATGAATTTGTCTCTTTTCACCTTCCAGCCACTAGGTCTTGTTAGGCCTTTCTCTGCTCGATTCAAGAGCCCTTTAATACCCAATCTTTTCTCTCCATTAAGACACTTCAATACTTCAATGAAGTCACCTTTCAATCTTCTTTTGATCAGCTAAACAGGTTGAGCTCTTTCAATAGCTCACTAGAAGGCATTTTTCTCCAGCCCTCAGAACATTTGGTGGCTCTTTGCTGCCCCAGCTCCAATTTCACAACATCTTTTTCAAACGAGGGCACCGAAACTGGAGGCAGTATTCCAGTATCAGTCTCACTGATGCCGTGTCACCTCCTGTGACGTTATTGTCATAATCTGTAACTGTATAGATCACTGTTGCAACCGCTGCTCTATATTTGCAGCCAATATTGTAGAAAGGTTGTTGTGTAAGGGGTCTAAGGAGAGGTTCTGATTGGCTGATAATGATGCTATCTCTAGATGTGTATCATTTTTGTAGTTGACATTATGAATATTGGTTCTATGCTGCCCGTATTTCAAACTTGTGCTCTGCTTAAAGGAAACACCCCAGACAAGTTGGTGTCAGTTCTGCCTAGCCAGCTTGATGCAGGTTAGGCAAATGTGATAACCACTACACTACAGAAACTCCATTACAGTGCCCTGCCCTGCCCTGCCCTGCCCTGCCCTCAAATTCCCTGCACTTTGGTGGTGCTCACCCTGGCACACACTGATGGGCGAACCTGGAGAAACTGGCAGCAGCTCTCAGCTGGAAGAACAGAGGACTGGAGCCAGGGATCAGGAAGTCGTCCTTACATCACCCTTGTGACTCTAGCTTGAAGGGGAGCTTCTTTTTCTTCCCCTTGCTGAGAAGCAGCAAGAGAAGAAAGAAAGGTCCCGTGGGCCAACTGGGTGCAGAAGCCAGTGCTGCCTTTTCCTGCAGTGAAGCCCAAAATGAAGGACTTGCATTGAGTAAAGACAGTGCTGTGTTTCCAGGAAAGAGCCCACTGCTCCAGAAAGAGGGATGAAACAGCCTGCCGAAGCCTGGGATTGAACCAGGGACCTTTAGATTTTCAGTCTAATGCTCTCCCACCTGAGCTACTTCAGCACCTGCAGGGGGCCTTCTTGGGCTGCTGCTTCTCACCTTGAAGTTTATTCTCCATAAACCATCTCTCTAGTCAACACTGGCCAATGCAAGACGGACATTGCTTGCTATTTTAGCACTTGGAAACGTCATCAACTAGTCTCTGGATCTCTCAAATGCTGCACTTCAGTTCATGGGGGAAAGGCGAGAGAAGCAACCTTTGAACAAAGGGCCTAGGGTTAACATCCTAACGCTGTCTGTCGCCGACTGTGACACTATTTAATACCGGCCCACCCTGTGCTAGTGAGTGCTCCATTGCTAGATGTTAGTACATTTCAGTTACTGTCAAAATTAAAAGTTTCTATATGCTTAAAAGAAATGATTTTTTAATTTGCTTATATACGGCATGAATAAATACCCTTTTACACATCCTAGCATGAACATTTATTGTCTTATATGATAGAGAAAATCCTGCATCCAGATTGTGCATCAAAATCATGAAATGAGCTACAAATGCAATAAAAATACGGTATTCAATGGTTTAACATATGGAGCGGGGCTGGGGGGCACTGAAGACACTTCTTGCCTGGGATGCCACTTGGTCTAGGGGAGGCCCTGTCAGGGAAAGCAGGAGTTAGTTTCACATGCCTATTTCCAGGCTGTAATCTGTGGGCGCCCTGCTCTGGGGGAGGGATCGTGGCAGCCCAGAATCAGGGCTGGAACAGGCCCCGGACTGAGGGGGTGGCTGCCTGGTTTGCAGCGCTCTGATGTCTCAGACAATGTGTCTCCCCAAAGCCTCAGATCTGCGTCCCCAGAAGGCTCCTGCGCTGCCTCCGCTCCTTTCACAGTCTATAGCAAGGAGCAGCAGCAAGGGTCAGGGATGAGCCATAGGCAACTAGGTGGGGGGCAGAGGCTTCAGGAGGAAACCCAGCCCCCAGAGCAGAGGGGGATAGGAGGCTTTTTCTCTCTCCTTAGCCACGGGCTATGGCTCCGAGAGCTCTGTGAAATGCCTCCCCGCCCACAGCCTGGGGAAGGGGAAGGAGTCTCTGGTTCTAGCTCGGTTTGGAGGAGGATCACTGGACCCTAGAACCACTCGCTGCCCTTTCCCGGAGAAACCTGTGATGCCCAGAACGGGGCTGAGATAAATGCTGACAGGAGTCAGGAATTGCTCCCCTGGAATAGCAGCAGGACTGGGCAGCTGGAAATCTCCCCAAAGGAGCTGAAGCCTTGGTGGGTCAGACATAGCTGCCCCAGGTACTGCATGGGGGGGTTAGGTTTGTTTCTGGACAAGAGCAGTGAGAGTTTTATTGCCTCAACATTTCTGTAGAAAAATTCAGACCCAAACTGTGTGTGGTGGGGAGGTCGATAGCGGTTTCTTTGGGTTTGATTTAGTTTGTTTTCTCATTCTCATTGTAAAAGCCCTGGATCATTTTGATGGGAACAATGTTTGTGGAAGGCCAAGGACAAGTAAGAAAAGTTAAAAATCTGCGTTGGAGTGAGGGGTCTCTGTGGGCCAGGGCAGGGGTGGAGATTTTCATGGGGAGGGGGTTAGGGGATAAACGAGAGGCTTTTGCGGGAATGCAGGGGGATGTTTTGCAGTTTAACCTCCCTACTTTCCTGTGCTGCTGCCCAGCTCAGACCCCACTGACACCCCTGTGACGAAGTGGGAATTTTCTGGATGTTTTGTTTGCATCTTGTGTGTACCTCAGTTTCCCCTATTTGTTGCACGATTATCTAGGTTAAAGGTCCAAAATGTGGGGTGCACCCTGCCAGGGGGAACGGAGTAACATTCAGGGGGATGCAACTGGGCCCAGGCCAGCCGCCAGGGGGGGTGGGGAGGAGGAGCCACCCAGCTCCACTCTTGGCTCCAGCCCCAGCTCTGGCCCCTGCCTCAGCCCCCTTACCCCTGTCTGTGTCCCTTCCCCCGTAGCTGCGGCCCCACTCCCAGCCACGACTCGGGGGGAGCATGGACAGGGGTGGGGGACATGACCCTGAAGTGTTTTGGGACCACGGATCTCGGTGGTGGGACAAGGGGGTTAAATCTTGGCAGAGACCCCAAAGGGCAGGTGTGGCTGCTTTCTGGCTGCCTGAGCCCAGACAATGGCCACAAATTCTGTCTCCTAGCAACCGATGGCCGGGGCGCCCCTGCTGCAAGAGGCCAGCTGGCTGGGAGGAGTCGGAGAACAAAGAACGAGCTGGAGGCCAGGTGAGCAGGTTGCCAGGGAAACAGGACAAAGGACAGACGAGGGGCAAAGGGCCTGGCTGAGTCGGGCTGTTGGGAGCAAGGAGTCTGCTGGGTTGGGACTCGAGGGGAGAGTCCAGGCTCTGAGTTCGGGGTCTCCCCAAGATGGACGTTGCTGAATCTTCCTGCTTCCTGTGCGAACACAGAACTTTCCCAGGCTGGATCCCAGACCCCTAACAAACCTTCTGTTGTACAGCGCTGGCTGAGAGTCACTGGTGACTGTGGAAGTTGGTGGTGCAGGACTCCCCTTTGGGGGGAGTGAGGCTTTCCAAGGTGTCCGATTCAGGTGGACTCACTGCAGGAAGCTCCTGGTGTGGAACAGGGGGGCTGAAAGGTCCAAGGTCAGTCCCAGGGGGTGCTGAAGCCAAGGAGGCTTCCCCCAGTGAGAGCGTCCCCTGGGGGGTGTCACACTGAGGAGGCTCCTGCCTGGGTTTGACTCAGAGCTGTTCCAGAGCACGGAGCCTGTGTGCCCGTCACAGCCCCCCAGCATGTGACCTACAGGCTCCACTCTGGCAAAGCTCCCTGTAAATCAGAGACAAACTCCCCCCTTCTCCCAGTTACTCTCCCCTGCAGAGAACCCAGAGCAGCTCCTGCCTCGCTGGGTCTCCTGCCAGCCACAGCTGGCCAAGGAGCTGCCCGAGCCGTTCCCCTGGGTCCCTGTGCAGGGGCAGTGTCAGTTCCGACCTCACAAGTACATTGGCGACGCTCCCTGCCTGTCACGGGGGGGACGAGGGCTTGATTCCCTGAGGAGAAAGCTGGGATTGTGACACCCGTGTATGTCTGCAGCGCAATTAAACCCCACAGCTGGCCCAGGCCGGCTGACTCGGGCTTGCCAGGCTCAGGATCCAGGGGCTGGAGCCCGACCATGGGGACCCTCCCCCCTCGCTAGGTTAAGTGGCCGATATACTGAAGATGAGTTTGTAAGTGGGGAATGTGCACTGGGTGCTGCCACTGGACAGACACTTCCCAGCAGAAGACCCACCCAGTGAATGTGATCTACTCTAAAAACATGTGATGACAGAAAGTCAGCCTGGGGCTCTGGATTTATCATCTCGCAACGACTCGATTCAACTTGCTCAGGTTAGAAAGAAAGATTTTCTTTTTATTGCGAGCCTGAAAATTGCCTCCAGTGTGAAAGTCAGAGCTGGATGATTTCACGCTCACGCACCCTTATCACTAATGGAGTAAAGGAACATGCAAACCAATGAAGCCTTAACATGTCATTTGCATCCTCAAGCCTTGTCCCTGTGGCAGGATCTCAAGGACAGACAGAAATGTTACACCCAGTGTCAGGAGGAGAGAGGAAAGCACTTCCCCTCGTGTATTTCCCCAGGCTGTTGTGCAAGGCAGCAGAGGCGCTTTATGGCATTTTCTGTCACTGATTTTTTTCATGTTGGTGTGGGAGGAAAGACTTAGACCTGCCCACTTTGTGACCCTGTGAATGTGAAGTGACCAAGTGGTGAGTTAACAATGATGCTGTTGCACAGGATTTGATTGGAATTAGAAAACAAAAAGCCCTTTAAGTGGAACTCTTGGGTGAATAGAATGAGCTGATTTATAGTCAACCTTGGAAGGCAATAGACTGTTACATTGGGCAGAACAGCCTGGTTTGGTTGGTTTGTTTGTTTCTTTGATTGGTTGGTTGTTTTCCCTGGTAAATTGCAGAGGGTTCAGAGAAGAGCCACAGGAATGATTAAAGGCTTGAGCAGGGAGAGGAGTTTAAAAACAAACCGAACCTTCCCTGCTCCTGCCGGCTGTGAGTGCTGAGGACATTTTCCTTCTCTACTCCAGGGTCTCTCTTCTGCCAGATTCTCAGCAAGTCAGGCCCCCTGCAGACTGTGGCAGAGCAGTTTGGTATGAAGCTGCAGGACTCACAATGTAAGAGTGCAGCTGCTGTAGCACCTTGACTGACCATGGGCTAAATCCTGCAGCCCTGGCAGCCCAGGATAACCTCCCACTGGTGGTGATGGGAATTTAGCCTTTGTAACGATCTGCTGGTACCTGAGCTCTCAGATGTGAATTAAACTGGGGGCAGACACAGCTCTGTCCAAACAAGTGAAGGATGTAAGTGAAAGAGCAAAGCTGGCCCTGGGGAGCTGCTGCAGTCCCATCACCACAGCTGGGAGGGAACAGAGGGAAAACACCTGGAGCAGCACCGAGAAAAGGAAGTTTGTCAGTGAGATCAGTAGCAATAAATGTGAACTGAAGGAGTGCTTTCTCCTCTGTGCCGACAGGTTTGAATTGTGTTACTTTACTGTGAGATAAGGCTTTACAATATCCTGCTCTAATTTCAGGATGGGTCTGCAACCATAATTAGTCTCTGTAGAAGTGGAACTTTCAAAATTCCCAAGGAATTTAAGGGGTGGGGTTCATAGTTGGTCACCTGAGGGTGTGCAGTGGAGTTCAAACCAAAGACCAGAGAGGCGAGAACAGGGATTGTGGGACACCTCCCGGAGGCCAATCACAGCACTGTAATCGACCAGGGTGTCTACACTGGCACCACGGGGCTGTAGTCCCGGTGCAGAAAGCTGTACGTCTCTGATTTACCGTTTTTACAGAGGGTGAAATGACAATTTTTCCTATCCCTGCCCTGTTCCTGCTCTTTGTTATAGTTCAATATATTTTAAGTGAGAAAAATGGTAGTAAAAATATCTGCTCTGCAGCACAACCTGAACCAACATCAGAGCAACTGGGAATGAAAATTTATTTCCAAAAGGGGAACTCGAAGACTAACAATGGCTTTGAAATGGAGGAACAGTATAACCGTGATACTCAGGGTTTGTTTAGACTAGGAAAAGTGATTGAATTTAGGTCAGTTGAAGGGGAAAGCTAATGCCAACCACTTCACCTGGGCTGCATCTGTTCTACAACTATAATTGTCTTTTTACATCAAGATCACTAACTTGAGCAGCCGACGCCATGTACAGCCCTAGTGGATGTAAGGCACAGATACTTTTTGCCTCAGTGTAGCTTGTTGGGATCTCCAGGAGCTGATGAACATTCCTGGCTCAAAAGGAAAAGAGATGATAGAAAAGATCACAGGACTGACCCCAAAGAAGGGTGAGCTGCAAAAGGCAGAAGCAGGTAACTCATCTGGTGGAGCTGAGAGACCACAGTGAAGATGGTGCAAAAATCACAATGTCGGAATTAGGAAATGTGATTTTTTTTTTAAATTTTGCCCAGCCCTAGTCAAGGGATTTATTACAGTTCTCTCTCATGTGGATTTTCTGATGTCTAATAAGGGTTGAGCTCTGATTGAAGCTTTTCCCACATTCTGGGCATGTGTAGGGCATCTCCATTGTGTGGATTCTCTGATGTCTGATAAGGGTAGAGCTCTGCCTGAAGCTTTTCCTGCACTCAGAGCACGTGTAGGGCGTCTCCCCTGTGTGGATTCTCTGATGTCTGATCAGGGTAGAGCGCTGCCTGAAGCTTTTCCCGCACTCAGCGCACGTGTAGAGCGTCTCCCCTGTGTGGATTCTCTGATGTGTAATAAGGGTTGAGCGCTGACTGAAGCTTTTCCCGCACTCAGCGCACGTGTAGGGCGTCTCCCCTGTGTGGATTCTCTGATGTGTGATAAGGTGACAGCTCCGATTGAAGCTTTTCCCACACTCAGCGCACGTGTAGGGCGTCTCCCCAGTGTGGATTCTCTGATGTCTGATAAGGTCTGAGTTCTGATTGAAGCTTTTCCCGCACTCAGCGCACATGTAGGGCGTCTCCCCTGTGTGGATTCTCTGATGTCTGATAAGGTGAGAGCTCTGATTGAAGCTTTTCCCGCACTCAGAGCACGTGTAAGGCATCTCCCCAGTGTGGATTCTCTGATGTCTGATAAGGTGACAGCTCCGATTGAAGCTTTTCCCGCACTCATGGCACATGTAGTGTGTCTCTTCCAAGTTGCTTCTGTCACTTGTTATAAGGTCTGAGTGGCTACTAAAGTTTTCCTCTGGCCTCTGCTGAGTCTCACAGGCTTTTGTTTTGTCTGCGAGTGCACAACTCCCAGAAACATTCCCTTTGGATCTTCCTGATAAAGAAGATAGTTCTCCTTCCTCAGCATCTTGTTGATGCGGTTTCTCCTCCTCATTCTGACTCATCATCCCATCACCTGATGGGAGACAGAGAGAATCCAGACACAGGTCACTCCCTTTGCCGGAAAGAAAGAAAATCTCAGAGAGAGGCAGGGGCGGCTCTAGGAATTCCGCCGCCCCAAGCAGGGCGGCGTGCAGCGTGGGTCGCACTGCCAGTCGCCGGTCCCGCTGCTCCAGGGCACCTCATGCAGACGTGCCTGTGGATGATCCGCTGGTCCCACAGCTCGGGTTGACCATCCGCAGGCGTGCCTGCAGGAGGTCCACCCGAGCCGCGGGACCAGCGCATCCGCCACAGTCATGCCTGCGGGGGGGGGTCAACCGGAGCCGCGGGACCAGTGAACCCTCCGCAGTCATCCTACGGGAGGTCCGCTGGTCCCGCGGCTCCGGTGGACCTCCCACAGGCATGACTGCAGAAGGTCCGCCGGAGCTGCCTGCTGCCCTGCTGGAAAAATGCCGGCCCACGCATGCACTTGGCGCGCTGGGCTCTGGAGCCGGCCCTGGAGAGAGGAATGGTAAAAGGGATGAACAATCCAAAATAAGTGTGGGAGAGATCAAACCTATCAGGTGCTGATTTTCCCCAAACCCTTCCACAGAGGAGAGAGGAAGGGGTCAGTTTTGGTCTGCATCTCACAAGAACACTCAGGGGAAAGCGAGACTGGGGAGGGACCTGCTGCCAGTTGTCAGTCAGAATAGGAGGGAAGCCATGAGTGACATCTGCCATAATGATTCCACATCTGCATGGAACAATCCTGAACTTGGAGAGCTCACAGGGTCTTTGTAGGGCATCCCAAATGTTTCCTGCGTTCCCGCACAGTTTTTGAGTTGGTTTAACCAATTCCTCACCTGTGAAAGCTGCTCTTGGAAGCACTTCTTTCTCAGAGCCCTGGAGGTCTGGGACCCACGGCTCTTCCCCTCGTTCCAGCTGCGAGATCACATCAGGTTTGGAATTTGGAAACCCTACTGCAGGTAAAGAAAACGAGGGAGGTCAGTGGAATTTGTGGGATACTTGTCACAAAGAATATTCCATGGTTTTAACCCCCAGCTCATTTTTAAGCAGTAACATCCCAAGGCCAGCTTCCTTGGCTCAAAGTGGCAGGAGAGTTATTATGATTATAAATCATATTAATTACCTTAGTGCCTAAGGACCAACTAACAGTGGGTCCCCATTGTGCTCGGCAAAGTACAAATAGAGAATAGTAGATGGGCCATGCCCTGAAGAATTTACAATCTGAATAGACAAGACAGACACAGAATGGGGGAAGGGGTAGAACCCACTGTTAGAATAGAGATATTCAGGCCTGCCTGTAAAGCTTATACTTTAAGAACTTAGGTGTATTTTTATCACTTAGCTACTTACAGGAGTATGAAAACAAAGAAACAAAATCACTGTCTGTATTTGTAAGGGCCTTCTCTTACTGTGACAGTCTGAGGCCTTGTTCTTAGGCTAAGGCCTTTGGCTAAGCAGCAGGGGCAGCCATAAGCTGGGAAGCGAAGGGTCACATCCTCACATCCCAAACCAGTCACACTGAAAAAGACGGTTACTCACCGTTTTAAATGTTGTTCTTTGAGATGTGTTGCTCATATCCATTCCAGTCGCGCCGTGTGCACGCTCGTCGGAAGTTTTTTACCCTAGCAACACTTGCACCGGCTGTGTGGACGGTATAGAGAAGCAAGCCAGGTTTGGAAGCACCTACATATTTCCTGGATGGGGACATGAGCCAGGAAGGCGGTAGAAGAGGCCTGTGCCCACATAGAATGGGCAGTGAGATGGCTAGCAGGAACGTGAGCCAGTTTGTAGCACGTTCTGATGCAGGATGTTAGCCAAGATGAGATCCATTGGGAAGAGACCAGCATGCCCTACATACGGTCTGCCACCGCTACAAAGAGCTGGGGTGAACGCCGGAAGGGTTTTGTTCTCTCTATATAAAAGGCGAGAGCCCTATGGACATCCAAAGTATGTAGTTGTTGTTCCCGGCGCGATGAGTGCGGCTTCAGGAAAAAAACTGGGAGGAAAATGTCTTGATTGACATGAAAAGCAGACACCACCTTAGGGAGGAAAGAGGGGTGTGGCCGCAGGTGTACCTTGTCCTTATGGAAGACCGTATAAGGGGGATCAGCCGTCAAGGCACGAAGCTCCGAGACTCGCCTCGCTGAGGTGATAGCGCAGAGGTGATAGCGACCTTTCTTCCAGGAAAGGTACAGCAGGGAACATGTGGCCATAGGCTCGGAGGGGGCCCCCATAAGCTTGGTCAACACCAGGTTTAGATCCCAGGTGGGGGCTGGGCGACGGACTTGGGGGTACAACCGTTCCAGTCCCTTAAGGAACCTGGAAACCATGGGGTGAGAAAAAATTGAACAGTCACTTTCGCCTGGGTGGAAGGCGGAAATAGCTGCCAGATGAACCTTTATAGAAGAGACCGCCAGGCCCTGCTCTTTGAGGGACCAGAGGTAATCCAGGATAGTAGGGATAGAAACCTGCCCGGGGACCAAGTTACTCTGATCGCACCAGTGCGAGAAACGCTTCCACTTGGCGAGATAAGTCATCCTAGTGGAAGGCTTCCTACTTCCCAAGAGGACCTGTTGTACCGAAGCAGAGCAGCACAACTCCGATGGGTTCAACCACGCAGGAGCCATGCAGTGAGATGAAGGGACTGCAGGTTTGGGTGGTGAAGCCTGCCGAAGTCCTGTGTTATGAGATCCGGCCACAGTGGCAGGGGAATCGGATCCGCCACTGAGAGGTCGAACAACAGGGTGTACCAATGCTGCCTCGGCCATGCTGAAGTGATGAGGATCAATTTGGCTCTGTCCCTGCGGAGTTTGAGCAGGACTCTGTGAACGAGGGGAAACGGCGGAAAGGCATAACATAGGTGCCTTGTCCACGGGAGGAGGAACGCGTCTGAGAGGGAGCCCGGGGAGCGTCCTTGGAAGGAGCAGAACACCTGGCATTTCCTGTTCTCTCGGGAGGCAAAGAGGTCTATGCGGGGAAAGCCCCACCTCCAGAAAACGGAATAGATGACGTCGGGACGGATCGACCACTCGTGAGACAGGAAGGACCTGCTGATGCGATCTGCCAGAGTGTTCTGGACTCCTGGGAGAAAAGACGCTACCAAATCGATTGAATGGGCTATGCAAAAGTCCCACAGGTGAGTGGCTTCTTGACAAAGGAGGGAGGAGCGCCCCCCCCGCTTGTTTATGTAATACATGGTCGTTGTGTTGTCCGTGAACACGGATACACAGCGGCCTTGTAGATGGACCCGAAACACCTGGCATGCTAGACAGACTGCCCTCAGCTCCTGCACGTTGATATGCCGGGTCAGCTCCTGGGGCAACCAGAGGCCTTGAGTGTGAAGGTTCCCGAGGTGGGCACCCCAACCCAGAGACGATGCGTCTGTGGTTAGTGCCACCGAGGGCTGAGGAGGGTGGAACGGCATCTCTGCGCAAACTACAGTGGGGTCCAGCCACCAAGTGAGGGAGTCGAGAACCGTCCTGGGGATAGTGATCACCGAGTCTATATTGTCTCTGTGTGGACGGTATAGAGAAGCAAGCCAGGTTTGGAAGCACCGAAGTTGCAGCTTCGCGTACTTGGTCACAAAGGTGCAGGACGCCATGTGACCTAATAGACCGAGGCAGGTGCGCACCGACGTTGTCGGGAAGGATTGAAAACTTCAAATGATCGAAGACATTGCCTGAAACCGTGGCAGAGGAAGGCAGGCCCTGGCCAGATTGGAGTCCAGAACTGCTCCAATAAAGTCTATTCTCTGCGTTGGAGTCAGGGTAGACTTTTCTACATTGATCATGAGGCCGAGCCTCCCAAAGAGGTCTTTGACGACACACAGGTGCTGTGATACTTGCAACTGGGAAGTCCCTCGAATGAGCCAATCATCGAGGTACGGGTAGATGTGTATTCGATGACGGCGGAGGGAGGCAGCTACTACGGCCATACATTTGGTGAAGACTCTTGGGGCCGTAGAAAGACCGAAGGGAAGCACCGTGAACTGGAAGTGCTGTTGGTTGACCACAAACCTGAGATACCGTCTGTGCGGTGGGTAAATGGCAATGTGGAAATACGCGTCCTTCATATCGAGGGCAGCATACCAGTCACCCGGATCCAGGGATGGGATGATGGTCCCCAGGGATACCATGTGGAACTTGAGCTTTATCATGAATTTGTTGAGTTCTCGGAGGTCCAGGATCGGTCGTAGACCCCCCTTTGCCTTGGGGATTAAAAAGTAGCGGGAATAGAACCCCTTACCCCTCATGCCCTCTGGCACCTCCTCTATGGCTCCCAGATTTAGGAGCGCATGGACCTCTTGTAAGAGAAATTGCTCGTGAGAGGGGACCCTGAAGAGGGACGGGTAGGGCGGGTGGGATGGGGGTGGAGAAACAAATTGGAGGTGGTATCCTGTTTCCACCGTGCAGAGGACCCAACGGTTGGAGGTCAGCTGGGACCAGGCAGGGAGGAAATGGGAGAGGCGGTTGAAGAAGGAGGGAGAAGGATCCGGCAGGGAAACTGGTGGGCCGTCCTCAGACATCCCATCAAAAGTTTTGTTTTGGCCCCGTAGGTGGTTTAGGGGGCGCTTGACTTTGGTTTCCCTGAGGGCCAGACTGTCTCCGCCGATTCCCCCTGCCGCGCCGTCTGGTCGTATCCTGACGCGGCCTAGGCTGGTTATAAGGGCGGTATGGTTGGGGCCTGAAGGACCTACGTTGGGTCACCGGCGTGTGCATACCCAACGAGCGCATTATGACTCGATTGTCCTTGAGGCTCTGCAACCTGGGGTTGGTTTTGTCCGAGAAAAGGCCCTGGCCCTCAAAAGGCAAATCCTGAATTGTCTGCTGCAATTCTGGGGGAAGGCCTGAAGCTTGTAGCCAGGAGATGCGTCTCATCGTTACCCTGGATGCAAGCGTTCTGGCTGCCGAGTCCGCTGCATCCAGAGAGGCCTGGAGGGAAGTTCTTGCCACTTTTTTACCCTCCTCTAGTAGAGCCGTAAACTCTGCGCGGGACTCCTGGGCAAAGAGTTCTGCAAACTTCCCCACAGACACCCACGTATTAAAATTATAACGACTTAGGAGGGCCTGCTGGTTTGCTACCCTAAGTTGGAGGCCTCCAGCCGAGTAGACCTTACGGCCTAGGAGGTCCATGCGCCTAGCCTCCTTCGCCTTAGGAGCCGGTGCATGCTGGCCATGACGCTCCCGTTCGTTCACGGATTGGACAACCAGGGAGTAGGGAGGTGGGTGGGTGTAGAGATATTCGTACCCCTTTGCGGGGACCATATATTTTCTCTCTACTCCCCTAGCTGTAGGTGTAATAGAAACTGGGGATTGCCAAATTGTGTCTGCATTGGCTTGAATAGTGCGGATGAACGGGCGAGCCACTCGAAGGGGCGCATCCGCCGATAATATGTCTACGACAGGGTCCTCTATTTCAGCAACCTCCTCCACTGGCAAATTCATGTTTTGTGCTACTCTCCGCAAGAGGTCTTGATGGGCCCTGAGATCAATAGGCGGAGGACCAGAGGAGGATGTTCCTGCCACTGCCTCATCAGGAGAGGAGGAGGAGGAGAGGCCTGGTACCAACGGGTCCTGAGGTGGGTCATGGACCGGTGGAGCACCATCTGCATCCGGTGGAATCTCAGGGTCTGCAGATTGAAGTGGATCCTTGTCCGTGCCCGCGGGAGGAGGAGGGCTTACTGTCGCTTCAGGAACCCTGTGCTCTGAGGGGCCGGAGCATTGAGCCACAAGTTGGGCACCTTGGGCCTCGTGATATGCCCACAGAGTCCAAACGGCCCATCGATGAGGACCTTGCTCCTGGCTTTGTGCCTCTGGATGGTGGCACAGAATATCAGATGCCTGGTCCTGGTGGTAAGAAGCACTCCCAGCCTGGGACGACATTGACGTGTGTCTCGAAGGCCGTGGCGGGGCCGAGAGACCCTGGTAAGGTACCGCTGTTGCTGACGTGCGGTCACGGGGCGGTACTGGTGAGCGGTACCAGTCTTGTCGGTGCCACAAACGAGACCGGGACCTTCTACCATGCCGGTGCCGGGAGGTCGACTGGGATCTCGAGTCCCTGTGGCAGGAGTGACTGCGGGACGCACGGTACCGAGATCGGTACTGAGAGCCGGATCGGTACCAGGAGTATCTGTCCGGTGACCGAGATCTTGAAAGTCTCAGCGAGTACGACCGGTACCGCGATGGAGAGCGGTGCCGGGACTGCGAGCGGTGCCGGAATCGGGAACGGCGGGAGTGGGAACGTCTCCGAGACCACGACCTGGAAAGACGTCTCTCCGGTGGACCGACAGAAGGAGGCCTTATCAGGGCCGGCTTGCCGATGGATTGGATAACCCGCACCGGCGGTGCTGGGGGTTGAGGCTGCATCGACTCCGTCAGTGCGATGAGCTCTCTTGCCGTTGAGAAGGTGTCCAGCGTACAAGGAAGAGAGAGCTCAACCACAGCATGAGCCGGGGAGCTATGTGGCACCGGACTCAATGGCCCTTGCGGTACCGGAATCGACGGTGCCGCGCTAGGAGGAGCTGCCAACTGCGGTGCCGGTGTTGGTGGTGCCGCAGCAGTTACCGGGGTCCGACGGATGGACTTTGATGTGCGCTTCTTCTGCGAGGATGGGGTCAGAGGAGTACATCGTTTCCCAGCCAGGGAAAGGGAGCGGTGCCGGGGAGCCGGTGCCGGGAGTCCTTTTTGGTACTGAAGCGATCCGGTGCCGAAGGTGCGCTCCTCACCGATGCGGGTTGGGTGGACGGTGCCGGCACTGCAGGACTAAGGGCCAATTCCATAAGGAGCTGCTTTAGTCGGAAGTCCCGCTCCTTCTTCGTTCTTGGCTTGAACGACTTGCAATTTCGGCACTTGTCTGTCAGGTGGGATTCTCCTAAGCACTTTAGGCAGGAGTCATGAGGATCCCCCACCGGCATCGGCTTCTGGCACGCCGAGCAGGGTTTAAATCCCGGCACCTTGGGCATGAGCCCACACCGGGTCGGAGGAAAGGGGGCTACTCCCCCAATCCCCCGCTTAACTATATACACTAACTATGAAAAAAACATACTAAAACTAACTATAACTACAAGAATTTGAACTATATACACGATAAAGAGTAAATAACTCCGAGAAGCTAGGGATGTGGAGGTCAGCAAAGTCGCTTTCCACAGTTCCAACGACTGTCACGGGCGGTAAGAAGGAACTGAGGGGTGGATGGGTCGGCAAATGTATATATCCGGCGCTATAGCGGCGCCACTCCAGGGGGCGCCCAGCCGACCCACCGAGTGTTGCTAGGGTAAAAATCTTCCGACGAGCGTGCACGCGGCACGCGCACACCTAACTGGAATGGATATGAGCAATCACTCGAAGAAGAACTATATTTACCCTGAGGATACGACCCCTGCTAGGGACAATAATGAACTGAGAGACCTCCCCAAGGGCTTTGTTGAGCATTCCAGATGTTTCCTTCAGGCACTTACAGATTCTGAGGTGGTTTAATGTTTCCTCACCTGTGCATGGAGATCTCAGGATCTCTCTTTCCTCTGAACCCTGGAGGTCTGGGACACATGGCTCTTCCCCTTGTTCCAGCTGGGAGATCACATCACGCTGGAAAACTAGAAACCCTGTTCAGATGAAAGAAAACAAAGGAATTCAGTTGATTTCATAAGACTTGGTCATAAAAAAACATTCTATTAATTTAACTTCAGTGCTTGGTGTGACCTGGTGGGCCAGGGGCAGTTCTCACTGAAAATGCCAAGATCAGGGCAGGCTGAAAAAGGGAGAGCAGATGCTCCCAAAACTGCTGGTTAACATGGAAGTTAAACTCACTGACCAGTCACCAACTGTGCTTCTGATTCCCCACATGGGTTATCGAGAAGCTGAAAAAAGAAATCACACAGCTCCCTTCATTGCATCCCAGTTCTCTGACTCCTAATCAGCAGCGAGGTCCAGTACAGTGAGAGGTTATTTCAAAACTCTGCTCACATAAATAAAGTGTTCCTCTGACCCCAAAGGGTCAGCCACATCACCAGGTCAGTATAGGTTTGGATATTACCCAAAATTCCATCCTTCCAGACAATCGTTTAGCATCTAAACTAAAGGTTTAAATGAAAGAAAGACAGAAAGAAGTTAAATGGGAAAGCAGTCAGATACATTCCAAAATGGATATATCAGGTTCTTAGCAGTATTGGTGAGTTGCTGGCTTGAAAGTCTGTCTGGAACACATCCATAGCTTGGATGGGTCATTCACTCCTTTGTTCCAGGGTTCAGTTTGTAGAGAAGTTGCTCCAGAAGTAGGAAGGGGGATTGAAGACAAAATGGAGATGATGCAGCTGCCCTTTACATTCCTTTTGCCATGTGGCCTGTACTTCCTGTGTCCCAAACACAAGATTCACAGCACATGGCATGGAAAAGCCTTGGAGTTCTCATTACACAGGCATACCCCGGCATGTCTTGCTGACTCAATAGGTGTATCCCCTTGGTCCTTTCCATGGGCTCATTGTACAGCTGATGACCCTCAATGGGCCATCAAACAGGCTAGGCAGTGTTGATGTCAATATGTCTGGGGGTGTCACCCAGAAACACTGCACAAGTCTGGAAATACAGATATACCCTACATATCTATAACTCACAATACAAAGGTGATACAAACGTAGAAACAATATTATCATACTTGGCAAATCATGACATTTTTACTGACACCTTACATGGCATATCTAGCACAATTCATTGTAATTTTATCAGATTATATTATTATTTTATTATTAATACCAAAGTGTCTCACAATTCCGTACAGTGTCACACGTGGTAAACCAGTGAATTCCCAGGACCAGTTCCCCAGGTCCTTGAAGATGCCGAACACTGTGTCTATGAGGGATTGAAATACCCACATATCTGCTGGGAACACACACACAGACACTGTGTCAGTCTATACCCCTGTGTTCACGCTTCTAGAAAATTATGATCAATTTTGTACACAGTATGACTTGTGAGGTATCATTTGAAAATGCATAATCTACTGAATATTATCCTCCTGTTAAAATGTGTAGTAACACTGTATGTAAAGTTATGAGATTTTACTGTATGATATTACTGAAAAAGTTACAATTCTGGGGAACACCCACAGAGCAGTTCCTCAGAGACAGCCAGGCAAACAGCTGGTCAAACAGCCATTCTCCTGCAGGGGGAAGGTGTGAAGAAGACATTTACATTCCATCACAGGGACCTCTTGAAGCTGTTGTGGAAAACAACCACACGACTGATTTTGAATCAGCTCAGCCTGAGGCTCTTTTCTTGGTTAAAAGTGCGCAGCGGGCGACAGCTATTGGAATAATGTCCCCCTGAGCTAAAAATCACACAAGCCTTTTAAAGCTTAAAACCCCAAACAATGACACATACATTGCATGTTAATTTCCTTATTTGGAATATATTGCAAAATATGATGCAGGTCAAAAGCAAGCTGAACAATCAGTTTTCCATATTCGGCCTTTCCTCTTATTGTTATTACACCTGGTGATATGGGAGCAAGACTCTGCATGTCTCAAGAAATGTCACTACCAACCTAGACCATTTTCACATGCTGGGGTGCAACCCAGAGCAGTGAGGAGTTGTGTCATCTGTAATCCTGGGTGAGATTCAGTGTTCTGCTGCTGGAGCTCCCCTGTCTGGATACTCCCAGCCAGCATTCAAGGATGCACCGAGAGGTTCAGAGACAGAGAGAGTGTCCTGGGGAAGCTGGGAACAGGAAGCATGGGCTGGTGGGGTTCAGAGGAGAAAGGGAACAGGAAGGGCAGGGATATCACTGAATGCAGGTTCTCAGCAGTACTAGATGTCAGGATAGCACATAGTGCAGCCCATTGGAAAACATAATCCCAACTATACATACAGAATGATGGGGTCTAAATTAGCTGTTTCCACTCAAGAGATGGATCTTGGAGTCACTGTGGATAGTTCTCTGAAAACATCCACTCAATGTGCAGCAGCAGTGAAAAAAAGCGAACAGTGTTGGAAATAATTAAGAAAGGGATAGATACGACAGAAAATATCATATATCATATTTGTAAAAACAGCAAATGAATCCATGATACACCCACATCTTGAATACTGCATGCAGATGTTGTCGCCCCATCTCAAAAAAAGATATATTGGAATTGGAAAAGGTTCAGAAAAGGGCAACAAAAATGATTAGGGCTATGGAACAGTTATGCCAGACCTAACCCCCAGTTTCACTTGAGCAAACAGGAGCTATTTGACACTGTGCGATACGGCTCCTGTGCTCTGTTCCCAAAGTGTTCTGCAGCATGGGAGGGTCTGTGGCAGTGTGTGTGTGTCACTGGCATATTGGGGTGATGCTGAAACAGGACAAAGTAGAGGTGGCATTGGGGGGTGGCATGAACCATCTTTCTTCATTTCCCCTTCCAAGATCCGAGGGGACAGGAACCCTTACCCAGCGAGGTCACAGTCTCATAGTTCTCCTTCATGACATCCCAGTAGAGGGCTCTCTGAGCGGGGTCCAGCAGAGCCCACTCTTCCCTGGTGAAATGCACAGCCACCTCCTCGAAGGTCACCGGCCCCTGAAAGAGCAAGAGTCCAACACTCAGGATCTCTTTCCCCACTCACAGCCCCACTATTTGTGGCAGAGAGGAGCCAATCAAATGGAAGCTCTGGGTGGATCGCAGTCAACAAAGTCCCACCCCACCCCGCTCAGCGTATCCAGCAAATACCAGGGTGAGGGGACGAAGAGAGAGCCCCTTGTCTCTCCCAGCAGATCCATCACACACCTACTAGCCACCGACTGATACAGGAGATGGAGCCCCTAGCAGGGTCCAGGGAGAGCTCCCTGGTAGGAAGCCCAACACCCTCCTCATTGTGAGGAGCAGGATATGAAGGGAGAGACAGCTCCAATAAGCCTGACTCATGGGTGCCCCCTTAATATCTCACAGCAGCCGCTGGTTAGTGAGCTCAGGCTCCAGCCCTGGGAGTCTGGTCAGTTTGACTAGCTCCATGTAGGTGGGCTATTTTCTTTCTTCACAAATTAGGCCATTTCCACCTCCCAACCTCCTGGGTCTGTTCCTAGAATCTAGGGCACTTATTAAATAACTCCCAGCAGGTTTGCCACACCCTGGCCTCCTGCTTTCCCCACCCTGTGAATTTCCTGCCCCGCTCCAACCTCCAAACCAGACTGTGCAAACATTCCCATCTCCGATGTATTTGCTCTCCCTCTCCTCCAGCAGGAACCCACCAGCAACGCCCCCAATAATCTCTACCTGAGTTGGCTCCACTGCAGCCATTTCTCTTCCCTGTCCCATGCCAGGCTGGGATGAGCTGGAGCAAAATATGGATGTCATTCTGCAGCCTGTCTGGGGGAGAAGGGCAGTTGTGGGTGTTTCAGAACCGGTTTTAGTTAATTTCACATCAGAATTCCCCCAGGCCCTTTCCCTGCAGACAGACACCCTAGATTCTGCCATGCTGGGAAATGCTCAATCTGTTTATTACAATGTAGACCTGGCCCCTCCTGCCAGGCTAAGCCCAGAGACATTTTCAACCTCCCTTCTCCGTCCCCTCACCCTGTAACAAAGTCTGTGAACACAAGGCTAGAAAAGAGCAGAACCAAAGGAGTCACTGTGGGGGATTCCCTCGGACACTGACCCCACGGCAGCCACATCCCAGCAGGGGGAATATGGAGTCAGGAACTGGCTTTTCCTCTCTCTGATCCTTGTTTTGTCCACTGGAAAGTGGTTCTGCCCAGGGATGCAGCAATACATGTGTCTGGGTGGACTAGAGAGCTGGAAATCTCTCCCCCCTCATTTCTACCACTGCCCCTTTCAGTCTCTCCTTCCCCGTCCTCTCTCCCTGCCCCTCTGGGCTGGGACAGTCCCATTTCTAGGGGCTTTGCTCTCCCATGGCTGGGTTTTCTACTGGCAATTGCTAATGGGAGGAGAAATGAGAAGATGCTGTTTGTGCAGAGTCACTTTCTTGCCAGACCCCAGCACTTTCCCTGAGGTCTTTCAGTTACCTGGAGACTCTGGCTCAGAATTTAGTATTAACAGGGCCCAGGGCTGCCCTAGGGGGCTAGGACCAGCTGGAGAAAGTCATCCCCTGGGCCGGGCAGAGAAGCAGCTTTAATTCAGGTCACTTCCCAGCACAGAACCCCACTGGGGGAGCAGCAGCTACTAAGCCTGGTCTCCCAGATCACAATGGAGGCTGCAGCGTCTGACCCAGGAAGCTGAACCCCAATGTCCTGAGCAGAGAGGGACAGAGCGTTTGAGCAGCTTCCCTCCTTTAGCTCTCTGGGGAGAGCAGCTAATGAGAGCCCCTCCTCACAGGGAGAATTGCTGATCTCATTTGCCCCACTGTCCATCCAGAGTCACTCCTTGTCTTTCCATACAGTGACTCTGGATTAACAATGGTCTCAATGAAACCAGAGTTCAGAAAGAATGAGTCCAGAATGCTGTGGAAGAGACCATCGTGTGACAGTGCTGACCCCCCCTCCCACCTCCCTCACCCCCAGATCTAGGACAAGGACTGGACAATGGACTCGACAATCTAGGACAATGGAACGGGAAGTTCCTGCAGTTTTAAAGAGGGGAGAAGAGCACAAATCTGTGATTTCACCTCACAGTGTCTGATAAGTGGCTAGAAAGTTATCACAGTGACTGGGCCTGGCCGGGAAATGTCGGGCAGTGCTTGGAGCCAGGATTCTGGCATAAGCTAATTAGGGAGAAGAAGCGAGGTCGGGAGCAGCCCCCAGAGCCCCAGTCAGCCCCCTCAGATACTCCCTGGGACCCAGCCCCCAGTGTCCCTGGCCAGGGACCTCAGATACCCCTCAGAGCCCCACCGGCCAGAGAACCCCCACCAGACCATCACTGCCAGGTTGGGAATCCCAAAGGGTTCCCCCCACCAAGAGACCCCAACAGCCAGAGACCCCCCAAAAGGGACCCCCACTGGGAACTCAGTCCCTCACTGCCTGCCTAGGATCCCCCCCCCCGCCCTCCAGCAGGATCTGCCCTGCTCTTTGCCTGGCACCCCCTCCTCCCCCCTGCGGGATCCCCTGGTGCTTTACAGGGGCACCCCCTGGCCTAGCGCCGGGGATTCTCCCACACACACTCTGTGCACTGGGCAGGGCAGCGATCCCAGGAGTCTGCGGGGGAAGCCCAGACAGAGCCCCTGGCACAGCACCAGGCTCCCTCTAACCCCCTGTCCCGCCTCCCCAAGAGACGCCCACCCCGGCTGTTCTGCAGCCACCAGGACCCACAGCCTCAGGGCTGGGCACATCACAGCCACACCCTGAAACCCCAAATCTCCAGAACCCACCAACCTCACTAGGGTACCCCCTGCCCAGCCACCCAGAGGTCTCCCCCACCACAATCCCCCTTCAGCTGCTATCTCCCCACACAGCCCCACCCCCACCCAGCAACACTGTTACCACACAGTGCCTGAGAAGTGGACAGAAAGTTATCACCGCCCCCTGATGGCCAGTCACACAGGCAGAGGGAGCCCTGGGGGATGTCTCTTGAACTGGAGTATGGAAGGACTGGAGGGACAAAATACATAAGAAATGTCCATGGCCTGTCACTAGCAAATAATGGCCACCATGGATCCACCCCAGAGGTGGCTGCATCTTAGCACTGTGGGAAGCAACCCCTCACCAAGGCCATTTGCCATGGGGCTTGGGATACTTCTCAACTCACACTGCACTCAGAGTGACCACATCATCCCGTGCCAGCTGGAGAAAAGGGTCCAGCCAACTCTCCCGTTACTGGTTGGGAACCACCGATCTCCAAACAGGGGAGGCCTCTGGCTTTGATGGGTATTAAATATGTGGCTGATCTCTTTCTTTGGCAAACATTTTAACAGAGGTAAAGGAGGGACCAAATGATTCACAAAGGAGTCGGGAAAGATGATCTCTGGGCAATTTCACCCCCTGCGACCTCCAGGATGGAGAAGAACTCAGGGCAACAGGTTCCCTCGAAGGAAGAAGTTGCTGGGATTTAGAAACACGGGGAACAGCCCCAAACCCGAGAGGATTTTTAACTGACATTTGATAATAACACAGAAAGAGGCAAAAACTGAGCTTTGAGAGCAACGTTCAGAAATGAAAGAGAAAGGGTGGAAATCTGAGAGATTTTGGATCCATTTTGCAAATTATAGAGAGACAAGTGGAAAATCAGAGGGATTTTATATCAGTTGTTGATAGGAGGTAAAATCTGAGTGTTTCACATCAATATTTGATAAATGAATAAAGAGGAAATGGGCAACATTTGCAAACATTTTATATCCATGTTCAAGAAACTGAGAAAAGGTGTAAATCTGAGCTTTTCTTAGTATTTTATAATTAGAGAGACAGGGGAAAAATCTCAGGGCATATTCAATTAGAAATAGACAACTAGAGAGCAGTGGGGCAAATGTTTAGGGTATTTTATATGAATCTTTGAGATTTGCAAAGAAAATGTGTCACAAACTGCGTATTTGATAACATGAGAGAAAAACACCAAGATCTGAGGGGATTTTATATTGCTGTTAACGAACTAGTGGAAAAGGGGGACTGTTGGACTGGATTTTATACAACTGTCCATTACATAAACACAAAGTAATGGTTCCCCCCTCCCCCACCATTGCCATGGGCAGCAGGGAGCCCTTTGAGGAGCTGATGAAAAGGGCAAGGGAGGGGGAGCTGGAAAGTTCCTGGATGAGGGAAGGGGGCAGCAGTGGGGGACAGGCGGGTGACTGGCAACTGATGGTTGGGGCAACTGTGTTGGTAGTTAGGGGGCAACAACTGGGATTGGGAAAGGGGGGTCTGGGCAGTCCCCATGGGGGATACGTGCGCCTCCCTTCCCTGCCCGGGCAGAGAACCGGCATCTCATAGAATATCAGGGTTGGAAGGGACCTCAGGAGGTGTCTAGTCCAACCCCCTGCTCAAAGCAGGGCCAATCCCCAACTAAATCCCCAAATGGCCCCTGCAAGGAGTCAGCTCCCAGCCCTGGGTTTAGCAGGCCAGTGCTCCAACCACTGAGCCATCCCACCCCCACGCCAGGGGCAGCCATGTGCTGGGGAATGACTCAGGGCAACAATTTCCCACCTAAACAAGGACAAATCGCTGCAGATAAAATGGGTGGGAAAATGCCCCTCACTAGAGAAGATTTTAAACTGATGTTTGAGACTCATGGGGAGAACGGGGGAAATCGGGGGAGACGGGAGAGCTGATCATTGGAGGGGATGGGGGGGGAATCGCCCCAGATTTTATAGCCCCGTGTGAGACACTGAGAGAGAAAAGGGGCAGAACTAGAGAGAATTTGTATCGGGGGCGAGAGGCAAGTGGCACAAACAGGGACAGGATCCAATTAACCCCCCTCCCCCCTTCCCCCGCCCACCACTCCCCCCCCCCAGGAATTTCCTGGCTGGACAGAGACAGTTCAACCCCCCCCCCCCCGGCGTCCCACCGACCTTCCCCCCCTACAACTCCAGCTTCTCCCCTCCCTGTCTGACACCCCCATTTCCCCCCACTCCACAGGGGATCCCCCCGCCAGGCCCCAGTCTCTGCCCCCCAAATCCCACTGGGGCTGAGGCAGCTCTGAGGCTTCTCCCATGTTCCCCGGGGCAGAGTCACTTTCCTGCCCAGCCCCAGTGCCCCCCCCGGGGTCTCTCACTCCCCGGGGGGCTCCGTGGGAGGCTGGACACCAGGGATGCAGGACGGCAGGAATGGGGGTGACAGGCCTCCTGTTCCTCAGTCTCACGGCGGGACCGAGGGGGCTCGTCACTCTCCGGCTCGGGAGCGCTGGGAAGACCCGACCGTGGAGGGGCCGTCGCTGGGGGGGGACGGCCCCGCGCAGGCGCTGAGCACGTCCTTATATCACTTCTGTGGCGGGAAAAGTGCTGTGGAGATGGAATGCTGAGGGCTGGTTTTGGCGGGAAAAACCGGTTTGGACTGGTTTGAGCCTGTCCCCTGATGGTAAACAAGTCCCCTCTCAGAGATGGAGTCCAGGGGTTAATAGTTCATATGCTCCATATTGGATCTTTTTTTAAAGCCAGTGATTTACCTCATAAACATCTTATTAACCAACTAATTGAACATATTGAACAGTTTATACTTCTTACTCCTAACAATGAGATAAAAAAAAAACAACACAGACAAACCTTATCGGTAACAGCTAATGTCCTAACTGGGAAATCAGCAGCAGTTTGTAGCCGGGGGAGCGCACAGTCTGAATGTGTATGACCCGACCCCAGACCCCAGCCCCACATAGCGGTGGGGCTTGGCACTCTCTGTGCATTGGTGTGGTGGCTGAGTGGTTCACCAAGCAGTGACAATCCAAGGAGGTTCCCTGAGTCAGTCTCACTCCTGAGGAGATTCTGCACCAAAAAAATTCTGTGCACAATATTTTAAAATTCTGCAAATTTTATTTGTCAATAAATAAATGTGGAGGCTCCAGCATTGCAGGGGGGAGCACAGGCTGCTGGATGCATGGAGGTGGGAGATCACCCTGCAGCCCCCACTCTCCTCCAGTGAAACAGACTTGGTGGTGGGGCTGCACCTCTCTGCTGCCTACTCCAGGAGCCCCAAAAAGACTCCCCAGAACTGCTCATGAGGGGCACATGTGCCTTCCCTTTGCTTCCCCATCAGGAAGTCAGAAAGCCTGAGCAGCTGGCCCCGGGCGATTTGAAAGGGCCTGGGGGCTCCTGCCACCACTACCGGCAGCACAGCAAGACTAAAGTGGATTCCTGCCCACCCTCGCGCCGCACGGCGCACCACTCCCAGAAGCATCTGACACATCCCTGCAGCCCCCGTGGGATGTGTCTCTCGCACGCTGCCCCCACCCCAAGTGCCAACTCTGCCACTGGAACTGCGGCAATGGGAGCTGCAGGGGTGGTGCCAGCTGGCAGTGGTGCCAGGAGACCCACGCCCCCCGGGCCTCCTCCATGTAGGAGTTGCTGCCAGATGGGGGTGTGGGTCACTTTCGGGAGCTGCCCAAGATAGGTGCCACACCCCAACCCTCTGCCACAGCCCAGATCCCACACCCCGCCCACACCCAAACTCCCTCCCAGAGCCCACCACTGCCCCACAACTCCCTGCCCCAGCCCAGAGCCCACATCCAAACTCCCTCCCAGGGTCCACCCCCCGCCTGCCCTACACCCCAACCCCCTGCCCATCCCAGAGCCTGCACCTCATGTACCCAAACTCCCTCCCACAGCTTTGGGGCGGGGGGCGAGGAAGGACGGGCAGGACTTGGACCGTTCTGGGCATCACCAAAAGTTATATAAACCTGGTGACGCTGAGCTGGAGCCCTAGTCACTGCACATCTCTCTCCTTACACAGGGGGACTCCGTGAGGCAGGGCGCTGCTGGGGGTTTATTCCTTCCTTTAATGGCTGTGGAAGGGGGAACAGGGAGAGAATTTGCTCCTCTGTTCTCTGCGGAACACATGCAGGCAGCGGGATTATCTCCAGGGCTGTAACAAAACACGAGCTAGCAGAGGGGGGAAGGGATTTCCTGCAGGATCTATTCCCAGTGCAGCTCCCAAGCTGTGCCCTGGCGAGCTGTGCCCAGGGGATTTAGATGCTTTATGTAAGGGGACTGTTGCCCCCTTACTAACATTCAGTGGGGGGTTTGGTTGCTAGCTCCCAGCACTAAAAAGGGAGGGGTCGATGGGAAATCAGGAGCCTGAGACTGACAGTCCCCAGGAACAATGTGGAGAGACCAGTGCTCCAGGGCAGCCTGATTGACAGGGCGGGCAGGCTATTCAAGGAGTCAGGAGGCCAGGGGGGTCCCGTCCTCCCTGTGAGCTGGAATTGTCTGAGTCACATGGAGTGGGGCCGAGCTAAGGAGAGAGCAGGGGACCCAAGCTGAGCTGATGGTAGCAGAGCTGCAGCCCCAAAGCCAGAGCACAGCCCAGAGAGAGCAGCCCTGCCCTGGGAGCAGAGCTGTAACAACTGGAGCCAGAGAGGCCAGACAAGCGGCCCAGGGAGCTGAAGGCAGAGCAGCAGCAGCAGCCGTGCTGAGGCAGAGTGGAGCTGGAGCAGTCCGGAGCTGGGTGCGGTGAGCAGCTGGGGAGAGCGAGGGGGACCCCGGGCAGTGGGCCCAGAACAAGGAGACACCTCAGCCAAGAGGCCCTGCAGGCCAGACTTGGAGGGGGATCGTAACCCTGACAGGGCGGGGGTGATGCTGGGGAGAAGAGTCCTGTCACCCAGAGCCTGAGAGTGTGTGGCCACCGCCAGAGCAAGTGTCCAGCCTGCAGCGTCCCTGCAGCACAGCCAGGGCCTGAGGAGCGGCCTGGGACCTACAAGGAACAGACTGTGAAGTGCCCTGATGTCCATAGACACTTTTTGTGATGGTCCCTGCCACAGAGCGGGGTGATGTGTTTTCCTTTAACCTTTCCCATTTTTTCTTATTTTTTAAATTTTATTAATTAAATAATTTGTATTTGCTTTATATTGTATGATGTGATCAGTGGGTCAGGGAGGTGTGCAGTGCAAAGAGAGGGACACCCTAGCCCCTGTCCTGGGTGACCACAGCAGGGTTGGGGGTTGAGCCCCCCAGGAACCCTGGGCCCAGCCTTGTTGGGGTTACGAGGACTCTGCCAGACAGGAGAGTGGAAGGGGAGTCCTCAAGGGCAGGGAGGCCTCTGGGTAAAGGAAGTGGGAGCGAGGACTCAGATCCTTTTACCAGCCCACTTCACCGGGGTAGTGCAGAAGCCAGGAAAGTTCCCCACAACAGCAGGACCATTCCCCCACTTACATCTAGATACAGTACCAGGCACGTAGAAGGATTTCCCCTTCTGACTCATGGAAGCAGAAATTGACTTTTCCTTTCCAGATTTAGCTAATGTTCAGAAAGAGAATCTAGCACCTGCCTTCCAGATCTGAACACCTCAAAATTCAGGAGTGCTCAAGCTCAACTTGGGCAGCTGTTACTTCATTTCTCCCAAATCAAATATACTGATCCATTGTTATTTGCTGTACAAAAAGTAGGATAAAATTGAGCAAGAAATGCTTCCCAGGGGTTATTAGGACTGGAATTGCTATTTTCAACAGCCATTGCCATTTTTTTTCTAGTTTTGTTTGTTTGAAAGGAAGACAGTGATATTGCATTGGCAAATTCCCCATAGAAACAAAGAATAATAAAGGCACCTCAACTTTTCCTCATTTATGGAGGACAGTCTTATAATATGCATCCAGGTATCCTCTGTCGGAGAAAAACTCAGTTCTCGCTTTTTCTTTTGGGTGCAGCAAAATCAAATACTTTATTATTTCTCCAGTAATTACAATGAAGGGAGAGAGTGCCATAGGACACAGGGTCGCCCCAGTCCCGGACAGGTCTCTCAACTGGTAAACAATTACAGCAAGCCTTTATACTTTTGTTACAGACAATAACTAGCAATAATACAGACAATAAAGAGCAACAACTTCATTTTGTTTATACATAAGCCATTCTGCTATCTTGTTTTCTCACTCCTAGAAGACACCAGGCTTCATATTTGGTTATCAGTTACAAGGTCGTAATAACTTTTTACACAGTTCTTTCCCTCTGCCTCACACTATCCCTGCTTCTAGAAGTCTCACGTCATTAGGGTTACAGCTGGGCTAACTGACTGACATGCATTAAGATCCCCTTCAAATCCTTATTAATTCTTTCCCTGCTTCCACACCTCCAATCACACAAGCTGAAAATTGTTCCATTTTACTGCAGTTCTGTAAACATATGGGAACCAATCCTGTCTGTGTTCTGTGCACATCCAAAATTCCTGCTGAATGACCCATCCTGGGAGCGAGTTACCAGTGACCCAGGGCTGGGGTGGAAGGAGGGTGCAGGTGGGGGGGAGCACCCAGGCCTGGGGCGGCAGGGGGTGTGTGGGTTGGGGAGCATTGGTGGGGGGGAAGGGGAGAGCCCAGATCTGGGGCAGCACAGGATGTGGGGGGGAGCCCAGGGCTGTAATGGCAGGGGGTGTGGGTTGGGGGGGGAAGAGCCTAGGGGTGGGGTGGCAGGGGGATGCAGGTGTGGGGAGGCCCAGAGCTGCGGCGGCAGCGGGTGCAGGTTGGGGGGAACCCAGGGTTCGGGCAGCAGGAGGGTGCGAGGGGGAGCCCAGGGCTGGGATGGGGGCACCCAAAATTTTGTTTGCTTAGGGCGGCAAAAAACCTAGAGCCGACCCTGCCTCCACGCACTGTGAAGTAGGTAGGAGCGGATCGTTATTATCCCTACTTGAAAGAGGGAGAAGCTGAGGCTGAGAAAGGAGAATTGAGTTGTCTGAGGTCACACAGCCAGTCAGTGGCAGAGTTGGGAATAGGACCCAAGAGCCCCGATTTTCAAACTAACCCTCGGATCTTGAATTTCAGACACTGAATGACCTGAATAAAGTGCTCTCAGATGAGCTTCAGACCAACAACAGTGACAGTAATTATTCAGCAAGTATTTGAGGAGAACTGCAAGGTTAGAGAGAATCATGAACTAACTGCTCAGAGACAATTAATGCAGAGAAGCAGCAAAAACCATCAAACATAGAACTGGTTCTGACTTATTTCCTTGGTCTTAAAAGAGAACAAGGACCTGAGTCTCCTCCCTATCAATAACCCCCTGCTGAGCCAATCAGGGTAGAGACTGAGGACGGGAGGCTGAGGGTTCTCACCAGAGAGCCCAAAGGATGGCCCAGGTCACTGGTGGGGATCACTGCCCGAGCACTATTTCAGCTCCACATTTTTGGGTGGACCTCCCACAGTGGGAGCTGCAGAGCACTCCCCAGCAACACACACACACACACACACTACTGTCCTGCTGTTGGGAGGGGAACAGGAGAAAGGACAAAAGAAGCAAAAGACAAAGAGAAAGGAGGGAGGGATGGATGGAGGAAAAGATGAAACAAAAAGGACAAACCCCAATGTCCCCAGTGATTCTAAGGGACAGAA